>NW_025920616.1:0-45386 GCF_902686445.1 Sciurus carolinensis | reverse complement strand
AGGATGTGGGGGAAAAGGTACACTCATACATTGCTGCTGGGACTGAAAATTAGTGCAGCCACTCTGGAAAGCAGTGTGGAAATTCCTTAGAAAACTTGGAATGGAATCACCATTTGACCCAGCTATCCCACTCCTCAGCCTATACCCAAAGGACTTAAAATCAGCATACTACAGAGATACAGCCACATCAATGTTCATAGTTGCTCAATTCACAATAGCCAGACTATGGAAACAACCTAGATGCCCTTCAATTGATGAATGGATAAAGAAACTGTGGTATATATATACAATGGAATATTACTCAGCTATAAAGAATAATAAAATTATGGCATATGCAGGCAAATGAATGAAATTGGAGAATATCATGTTAAGTGAGATAAGCCAATCTCAAAAATCCAAAAGAGGAATGATCTCACTGATAAGCGGATGATGACACGTAATGGTGGGTGGGAGGGGGGCAAGAATGGAGTAAGGAGGTACTATATAGAGGGAAAAGAGAGGTGGGTGGGGTGGGGGGGCAGAAAAAATTAGCAGAATGAATCAAACATCGTTCCTCTATGTAAATGTATGAATATGCAAATGGTATGCTGTTTCTCCATGTAGAAACAGAAACAAAATATATCCCAATTTTTTACATAAATAAATTAAAAAAAGAATTTGATGAACGACTGATGAGAAATTTTGAGGGCTAACAAGCTGACACAATGGTTGACTAGGCAGTTTTGGGCTAACAATCTAGGTTGTAAATTGGTGTGGAGGGGCAGAATAATAGTGGCAGCAAAGTGGCAGATCTGATGCCAATATTCATTCCTTTTTGTTTTTATAGATACCAGAGTAGGACAATGGCCCTTCTTCTGTAGCTTCTTCCTGCTGATGAGGAATGAAGTGTCTCATTCCTGCTAAAAGGAAATTAGGAAGGGATTTAGTTGGGAGCAGAGTTTTTGAAGTCAGTGCTGTCAATAATGAATCGCAGGTGTTGGCTTTGGGTATTTGGGGCATGGTCCTGTTTAAAAGATCTGTAGGCCTTTAAATGACCAAAAATTTCTGACTCTAGCTGTCTCTCTTGATAGTTATCAGGCACTCTGGCCTGCCTAAGAATCTCTTTTGTAGTCTCCAGTCTTACTTATTCTTTGGGTTAACACAAGTGTACATCTTAAGATATATTTGATTATTGTTTCTTCTTTTAAATGCCCAGGAATGGTTGTGTTTTGGTTTTAACTGTTTTGCTAGGTGTTCAAGATCAAGTTAGTCAAACAGACCTTGTTCCTATCTGCTGTTAAGGGTCAACTGAGTTCCCACAGGGAACACTCATGGAGAACTTGAGAGCAACTTATTAACTCCTTTAGTGCCATTTGCTAGGTAGGATCTCCTTGATGAGGTGGCTTACTTTGGAAGCATCAGGGATGTCTCCCTTTTTCAATGACCCTCCTCTTTGTAGCAGGTGCACTGATTGGCTTTTAATCCTCTAGTAGTCTCATTAATCTCCTTGATTGGGAGGTCATGTGACCCAGAGTTACAAAGCTCCTTAGAGAAGTTCTCCCCTTACCTGGATTCAGGCTGACTCAGAGGTCAAGAGTCAAATAATGGTTTTCTTGGCACCTGTATATTAATGTCAATCACTAAGTTTGATCTTAAATATTGAGCAAGTCAGTCTCACAAGTAATAAAGTAACAGTACTAGACTTTAACTTGAATGTTTATGACTCTACAGCCATTTACCCCCTTTTGCTTAATTGGGTCTATATTATAATATGTACTATAGCTAATGGCTTATTATCTCTAGGTTCTTTGTTCTTGATGCAATATTTCTTGAAAACATTAATCAGACAACAATTATAGTGTTTACAAGGAAAACAAAAAATAGAATTAACAACAATATTTAGTTTGTGTAATTGGTATCTTGAATTTTGGGTGAGCTATGTATTATATTCCATTTGAGATCACAGTAACTCTACAATAAAAAACAATCTTTTCAATATAACTTTAAATGATCTGAAGCCTCATTATTTTGGAGCTACTGTGATAGATAGTAAGGTGGGAAGCAGAACCATATCTCAGGTAAGGAGATGTTCTTCACAAATCTTAGGTAAAGTGTTCTAGTTTTGTAGCTGATCTTTGCCTCCTCTTTACACATCATTTTACAAAGTTTACATATATGGTTTCCAGAGTCTACATGAACATTAATTAACATAATATGACATTACATCCAAAACATAAATCAAGGAGAGGCTGAGAGAGCTTTTAACTTTCCTTTTGTGTGGCAAAGTGTTTTTTGTGTATTCATGTTTCATGATATTAATCTTGAAATAAATCAGGCTCTCAGTAACTTTTAGAAATACATTTACATTTAAAATTTTTTATCTCAGTGTAAAGAGTAAATTTTTTATATAGCCTATTGATAACAGGTCCTATTATAGAACATTACATGATATAAATAAGTTCTCAATTAAAATTTACTATTCTTATAAGTTTAAAATTACCATTACAGACAAGTTTAGATTGGAGAAAAACAGCTTGATAAATTTTCTGCATTAAAGATGTGTATACCTGGAAGATATGAACACATTTAATATACAAAGAAGAGTGACCATTCCACAATTACCTTGATATTTTTAAGTTAACAATGTTTAGATTTTAAAGAAAAATTTAGACTTGGTAATGCAGTATAATAATCCAGCAGTTGTTGTTTAACCATAATTGCATAAACCCTAAGATTTAAGACCAATTGTTCTAAAGAATAAAACTTAACAGTCACAATGTTAAGAGTAAATTAGTGTTTTAAGAAATCCTTGTCATGTTAACATACAGATTTAACATTGGTTTATATTAACCCATTAATATTTGACCTTAGGGAAAAAAATCCTAAATAGTTTTAACTGATTGTCTCACATACATATAACCAACTTAGTTACACACAAACTTGTTGAAATTTGCCCTTTACTTACACACAGACTTCCTTAGCACTTACTTAGACCCTCATATATTTCATCACACAGAGATTTTCTTCCCCAGAAACATTTTTTATTCTACTAAATATATTTCCATACTTAAAACTTTTTACTTTCTTTCTTATCTGTTGACCCCTTTCTGTTCACATTTTGAAACACTTCTTATGAAATTTTTGAATTTAGATAAACTACTCCATTTTAATAAGACAAAATTTTTATGTTATTTATATCACTCTAATTGAAACACAGTTGAATCTTTTGATCCCCTTTGTATACAGAATTGTACCTTTTAGGACTTAACTCCTAGTATCCTTGTTTTTAGTGATGACACAAAACAATTATAAACCCTATTTATTTACCAAATATCAGACAAGTGTACTGAACAGTATTTGCCATCTCATTTCTGTTGAATAATAGTCCTAAAAACAATGGATTAGACATTTTATAAACCTCAACATTTATTAGTTTGATCACCTAGAGAGACTTGTTTGTTAAGTAATTTTAAAGATATCTTACCTTCATTTGTTCACCCAATTTAAATTAAACCTTTTAAAATCACATGAATTAAAGGTATTTGGATCCATTTTCTCAATTTTAATTTCATGAGTGCTCATCACTTGTGCCAATTTTGATATCAGGTACATAATATTTTGGTGCATCTATATAGACAGACAACACAATATCAGACAACATGATATACACATAACAAAAGCAAAGACCTTGTAGTTTTTTGTAGGTTAATCTCCATTGAAATATTATAAATGTTTAAAATAATTTTAGAGTTGAATAAAAATAGAACTGATCAGAAAAAACATTAACCTATATATGTAAGATCAAATTTGTGAGCTCAAAAATATACCATTTAAGGAAAAACAAGAGTCCTAGAAGAAAAAATGTTAATGGCCACTAATTATAATATGAGACTGAGAACAAGAGAGGCAAAAGTGGGAAGAGAGAGAGGGAGATGGAGAAAAAGAGAGTCTTAAAATCATTTTTCTGTGTTTCAGTCCAGAAGATTAAAATTGACAATTTTTTCCTTCAGTCTCAGGTTGGTCCCTTGCTGAGTCTCCTAGCTTACATCCCATTGTAAGGCAAATTGCTGCCTAGGGATTTTTAACCATTTTTAAGTTCTCAGGTTGGGTTTGGCTGAAGAGGTGAGGGCTATTGCCAAATCCTTGAGGCAACATTTTGTAGGTAAATTGAGATCCACTATCTGGTTCCTTAAAGGTAAACAGAAATCATGATTGAGAGTCTAAGGTATACAAAAAAAGGCATCTTTTAAATTTAACATCATAAGACTGGGTAAGATACTGAAATTCCTTAATGAAGTTGGCAGAGTTAGAGGTGAAGGTGCCTAGCTGCTTGTCTATCTGAGAAAGATTGGAGAGTGAACAAGAAATATGGACTGTGATCACTCCCTGCACACCAGCCACCTCCCATAGGGGAGCTAGAACATGTGCTTGAGACCTCATGGCAGGAGGAGTGGGTGGACAGGGCAGAAATCAAAACAGAGAGAGGCAAAAGAGACAGAGGAGCAGGGGTCAGAGGGGCCTCTGCTGCAGGAGGCCAGTATGGGACTAGATCATTAGCTGGGTCAAAGTTGGAGAAGGAGGAGGGATTAGGAGGGGAAAAGAAGCCAAAAGAAGGTGTTCAGTTTTGCAGAAGAGCAAAGACTCACAGAATTTGTATGCCATTAAGTGGTCATTTTGATTGATTATCTGGAGGATACTGTGGCCAAGTATCTTTACACAAGTGAATAAGTTTTGGTGGCTGTAGGCCAGGCAAAGAGGTTGAAGATTATCTAGTAGACACTCCAGGGGTGAATCTGCCAGAATAGGGGACACAGATCCCATGGTGGAGACTGATAAATAGCCTAGTTAGTATCTAAGTCATCCCAAGGTCACACACTAGTTGAGTGGCAATGAGTAGGCATCACAATAATGGGAGTTGTCAACCCCGTCACTGTGTGCCAGGCAAAAGGCAAGGGGGAAGGGACCTGGTGGCAGAAATTTTGAGAAGAAAACTAAAGAGGAGACTCAACCCAGAGAGGGAATCTCCATCATAAACATCTGGGATCCACCCATCAGATAAGGTCAACTAAGGAGGCCAGCCATAATTGTAAAAGTCATGACTGGGGGAACTCCCACTCCTCAACTGCCTCAAGGGCACTGAATGACCAACAGTCACATCTCAGGTCAGCAGAGGAGTGTTTAAGTCAACCTATGGGAAATGTACTAATCTGAAGCTGGTGGTGGATGTGCAACAAGCATCAGGGTGAATGGAATGTGAGACCAGCATCAGAGGGTCTGGGGCAACAGATGGGATTCCACTCACCTAAGTGGCAGTAGAAGAGCCCATCCAAATCATGGCAAAAATGAAAGCACCCAGAAACCATTCCTGATGCAGAAACTCCCACAAGAGATTTTATTAAGCAGACAAGCAGAGTGTCTACACACAAGGGTTAGAGAGAGAGAATGGCTGGAAAGCTATTCTTAGGTAGTAGAATTTTGTGGGCTAATAACAGTTAGACCAATGATTGACTAGGAAGTTTGTGGGCTAACAATCTAGGTTGTAAAATGGGGGGGGGCAGAATACTAGTGGCAGCAAAATGGCAGATCTGATGCCAATGCCATCTATAAACAACTGAATTCAACCCAGCATGAAAAGAGAGGAGGGAAACACAGGCCATATAATTCTCACAGGTGAGAGGGAAAACAGGAAGCTGAAGGACACAGCTGTTAAAATTTTCTTAGATGAGGGGTCAACAAATATGTTCCTCAAAGAACCAGATGCAAAGAGCTAGGTTTTGCAGGCTCCATGGTCTCTTCCACACTGCTCAAATCTGCCCATAGAACTGGAAAACAATCTCAGTCAAGATGTAAACAAATCAGTGATGTACTCCAATAAAATTTTAAGTGGAGAAACACAAGACAGGCAGAGGGTGGGGAAGCTGGTAGATTTGCCTCTTGGGCAGTAGTTTGAGTAGAGTAGCAGTAATAGTAAAAAAGGAAGTGGAAATGTAGTAGTAATTGTGACTTCCACATGGTGTTCAGAACAAAACCCCATTCTTGTAGGAAAGCAGAGGGAACAAGATATGAATGGGCAGAGAGCAATGCATGGCTCAGAACTGAGGCAGAAGCAAAATTTAAATTGAGACTTGGGAGACTGTAGCCTGTGATTTCATCCATGCCTTTCTTGCCTCTAAAATGTTCACCTCATTATGCAGGAAATTGGAAACTGGAAAACTGTTGACCTGTCATCTACTCAGACATACTGAGATTCTACAGAAGGAGACAAAGTCATGGAAGGTTAAGAGGTTTTCTAAAAATCAATTGTTAAAAGCAAAATGAAATCTATCTCTTAGTTTCTGTGTACCACTACTATACATGCTTCCAGTAATAAAGCAGCAAATTTGGCATCTGCACAGCACTTATGAAGTGCTTTCAATGTCTCATTTATTCTTCATTGCAGCCCTATGATAGAGACAAAATTGACTTCTCTGATCTCATACTACATGTAAAAAATGAAACCCAAAACAATAACTGATTTGCCAAAGATCATACAAACAATAGGAGGTGGAAATGAGATGTGAACCCTGGTTTGTTGTCTGAGCCCAGGTTTTGTACCACCAGACTGTATTGACTATGGATTCCTGATTACTTCACTGCACTTTAGGGATTGAGGGAGTTGCATTACATCCCTAAGGAGTATTCAGAAGTCTCTGCAGTTTTGAAATAGTGATATGCTGAACTTGGAGTGCACAGCATCAAACAGGAATTAAGCAGTGACTGTGCTGTCACCATAATAATCATCTATGGTCTTAAAGCTCTTAATGCACTGCCTGCCCTTAAGAACAGCTACAGATACTTTCTACAGGAGTTCCCTTTTAGGAACCATTTAGTGTTTTGGAATAAAATTTCTTCTAATAATGTTAGCAGGTGTCATGTTTCTCCTTCCATTCCCATTCTCTAAGTTCTTGAATAACTGCAGATTCACAGTCTCAAGTAATAATAATTCACAGATCCTGTGTCCCCTTTGCACAACATCCTGAACTTCTAATAGTCTGTGAAATCAACACTGGACACATGACCAAAAGACTGCTGTGACAGAGTCAAGGCAGAGAATTTTCATGGTCACAAGGCTCCTTTGATCTGCCTTTCTATAGTCCACTCAACTTTGACACTCCATTACTTCACTAATAGTCAGTAACCTGCAATTTGTATATTTCAATAATGTTCTATAAATGGAATCAGTAGCAAGTTCTTTTAGTAGTGGCAATGATACATTACTAAGAGAAATGCTTTGAAAATAAATTTAGTTCTGTTCACAAAATATTTCAGCCTTGCCTTGCATTTATAGGATAGTAAGTTAATCTTAGATTTTTTTTAACTTCCCCTACTTCCTTCAATATGTGTAATCTTTAACAGTAGTAAAGAAAAGACACAATTATAGTAAGGTAAGATTGTACCCCCAGGAGCTATAAACAGGCAGGTTGGCCAACCACATTGATTTTCCCAGGGACTAACAAAACACTTACTGTAAAATTGGAGGCAATCTAGGACAAACTAGACTGAGCTGGTGACCCTATACTCACACAAACAACCTCTAGATATATGGTCTAAATTGTCTTTCTTTCCTCCTCATATCCTTTTTGGTGGTATATGTATCCTTCAATACCAGTGGAAATTTCTAATAGAAATGATTCACAGTAAAGCAACAAAACCAGGAGACAAAGGAAATAGGTCCCAAGAATAAATTCTATTTCTTAAACATTTTCTTTAGTTAAAAATGTTAAAAGGGGTAAAGATATGTATGAAACAAGTTTCAGCTTGTTTATTATCCACCTGAAACTACTCCACTTGGAGAAAAAACATTGATTTTCATTTCTCTGATGTAAGATAATCTATTTTCTTTACAAATCATAAACTAAAAATCAGTATTATTTTACTTGAGACACAGGAAGAGTCAAATAATTTTACACTGTAATAGGTTTTAAAATATGGAAACAACATTATTTATTTAATTATTAAATTAAAACTATCACATCTAATTATGAAAGTTCAAAGTGAAATAAAATGGGTGTAGTTGTTCTCTGATGCATACATTTGCATCTGTGCAGTTACACACACTTACAGGTAGATTACATAGTTTTAGCATGCTAGCATGAGACACATGTGGAGGACACAGAGTTCAAAATATTAGTTGTTTCACTTCTGAGGTTAATGTGTAAGGCAAGGAAAGGAAGCAAAGAGAAGGTAAGGTTCTCACTCCCAGTTCATACCAAGGAACATACCAGGAATTTTCCATGAACTTGTGATCCTTCTCCCTCAGTCTCCTGAGGCACAGGGAATATAGGTGTGTACCACTGTGCCTGGCTCAGATAATATCTTTAAAAGCCTGCATAAGTTACAACTCATCTCACAGAATTTCAATACTAATTCATCATTTCCTTTCTACATACTGTTATTAAGAATTTGGACTCTTCTTCACAAAATAATTTAGGCAATAATTTTTACACATCCAGATGGCATGAGGGTAATCAAATATACAAAATGAAATTTTTCTTTATTAGAGTTGCTTGAACTAACAACAGATTATTTCCACCATTGTCCCTACCTTTGTTAGAAACACTCAAAAAAGTAATAATATAGAAGCCTCTCCCCCGATCCCCAGAGATATGTTCCAAGACCCCCAATAGATGTGTAAAACCATGAACACTACCACCACTCCCCAGTGATTTTTCCTAGGTAGCTTCAGTGTTTCCACAGAGTACTGGAGTTAATGCATTCTTAAAGTTTTATGCCCTGGTGCCTCCTTTGCATCACTATCCATATTCTTTGGGGCCATTATTAATTAAAACAAGCTTATTTGATAAAAAAATGTGATACTGCAACAATCTGATAACATGGAGGTAGAATATACAGTTTGGAGACACTGGACAAAGGTACAATTTATGTCCTCAGAGGGATGGAAGATTTCATCCTGAGAGGCTGAGTCATGTGCCCAAGGACACATGCCATGATGTGTCAGAGACAGAATTCAAACCCATGCAGTCTGATTTCCAAGATCACATTCTTAGCTACCATTTTTATCACTGACTCTTTTCAATATTTACTAGTTATATATTCCTAAAGATGTTAAGAAGAATAGTAAGATAACAAAATTGTACTAAATGAGGGACATTTTCCATGAACAATTCAGAAATATTATTTTTTATTTAATCAATAAATACTACTCAAATTTCATGAAGGCCATAATTATTTATTTCTTCACAAGGCCAAAAAATGACTAAATTGTACTCAGGGCATTTACAATTTCTTCAAGTTCTTAAAGAGTGTAATAGATGAAGGTCAAGCACTAAATAACTAGACAGACCACTCACAATAAAGGATCAAAGATAAGCCAAAGGCAGGTTACCAATGCCTCTTTTCTCTTCAAATTTAATTAACATGAATATTGTTTCACATTCATTTACACAGATAAAATTTTAAATTTAACTAAAATTTAACTCAGTAAGTTTAACACATATTCAGTGTTTCAAACAAGATTATGATTTCTCTTAATGGGGCATGGGAGGGAGGCAAGAATGGAGGAAGGAGGGAGTGTATAGAGGGAAAAGTGGGGTGGGAAGAGTGGGGGGAAGGAAAAAATAACAGAGTGAATCAAATACCATTCCCCTATGTAAATGTATGATTACACAAATGGTATGCCCTACTTCATGTACAAGTAGAGAAACAAGATGTATACACTTTGTTTACAATAAAAATAAATTAAAAAAGGAAAAACTATTAAAATAGAAAATAAAAAATAAATAAAGAAAAAGTTAATAGAAGTATTGAGAGTGACTTAGTTGTTCAATGTACTTGGCATGAGAGATTTGCAGAGAGAATTCCAAATTCTACAAAGCACAGGTAAATGATATTTTAGATCACTGAATTGAGCAATAATGACTTCTCAATGATTTCATAGATTGAAAGAGAGGTGTTAAAAAGACCATGAGCACAACCTTCATACGTGTGAATTTCTAAACACCAACATAACAGCATAGGCCATTCTCAAAATTGGTTCATGTATTAAGTTATAGACATGAACTATAAAATATACACATTGTGTATATCACCAGATGACATAAGTTATCCCTCAGATATAATAATTTGTATCTTCTAATAATGGGCAAGTCTAGACTGAAGAAAGAAATATCCATTTTCTCAAAAGCTAAAATTATTCTAAGGATAACCCCTCACTTATAAACTTCCAAGGTAAAACAGTGCAATACCATCAGCAAGAAATAAAACCAAGCATTAAAACAAAAATTTATTCTGGGTGAAGCATAAACTAGTGCTTCAATGGTTGTCTAATTTTAACGTTCTAATCAGTTCACAGCATATTTTTTCCCCAGGGGGCTTTTCAATTTATAATTTTGCTGAGAGTGGAACCGGACATTTTCTTAACCAGGTTGTGGAGCTGAGTCTGTTATGTTCAGGTTTTACCCAAAGATATTGAATGCTATAAAGACAGGCTCCCCAGTCCCCTTCTCTCATCTCACTTTTCTTCCTCATGCCTCCCAAACTGACTCTGCTTTGCTGACTTCTTGTTCATTTCTTTTATACTGAATTCACTTCCTATTGACTCAAGACTGCTCAACAAAGCTGGAATTGATTGAAAAGTCTGCTTTCTGGTGGCTGCATGCCACAAGGCTCCCCTGATACCTTCTCCTCAGTTGCTATCTTATGCATCTTGAACATCTTATCTCTGTTCTACTATGAATGTAGATTACTGGAGCTTGCATCTCTTCTCTCTAGAATCTCCTCCTTGAAGGTGTTGTCCACTAACATGGTTTCCAGTACTCTCTCCACACTGATGAATCCCACATCTGCTTATCCAGTTCCAAATTTCCTGTGAGCTCTAGACCTGTGTGTATGTAAATGTCCAGTTAATCTATCTGTGTAGGGTTTCCATATGTGTCTCAAAGACATTTGAATCCATATTTCTTGATTTTAGAGAAATGTATACCAAAGAGCTCAAATCAGGCCCTGACTCCACTTTTCACTCAACACATCTTTAAGACCTGTCCATTCTCACTTTGAAATAGCTTTTTGATGTGTCCACTGTGGTTCATTTCTTCTACCTTATCTTAACTGAGGCTGCCAGTGTCAATGGACAGTACATATGCAGAAGCTTTTCAAGTATTATCTTCCAATTTGACTCTTGAATTTCATTATTCAAGGGGAAGCCAGATTATCTTAATCAGATCATAGCACTCCACCTGGAAGAATCCAAAACTGTTTTTTACAAAAAAGAGCTAGGTGACCATGGCCCTTCTCCTCTCACCTGAGGCACCCTCCTAAAAGCAATGCAGCTACTCTGGCTTCCTTTCAGGCCTTGGAACTCACCAGATTCCTGACAACCTTAGGTCCAAATGGTTTGCCCAATGTTTAGCCCCTTCTCTTTGTGTCACTGGGTCCTCTTTCAAATTTTGGTACAAATATTTTATCCTTAGACAGGGCTTCTCTGATCATTTGATTACATTTATATGTTTATTTTACTCATGTTTGTCATTGTACCTTTATCAGACTGAATTTAGTGAGAACAGAAACCTGTGAAATGTAACAAAAGGAGGCATCAGACAAATGCCTGTTGAAGGAAGAAGTGACATTTCTTTACTCCAAAGAACTCATGCCAGAATATGGACCAATGAAATGACTCAGTGAAGTATAATGATGACCAGCAAAAGGCAAAAGGAAAGAAAAAGAGAGCTGACATCATGCCGTGGATGTTGTCAAAAGGCCATGCACTGAATATTGCTTCTGTATTATATATTCAGAATGGACATATCATTGAGACAAAACCTCATGGTTTCTGTAGTTAGAGAAGAGTTATAAATGGGAATGACTACAAGTTGGAACAGGATTTTCTTTCAGAGTAAAGGAAAATTTCTGATAGGCAATGGTGTACGTGCACAACAGTTTGGATATGCTAATGACCTAGAGCTGGAACAGAACACTTCACAAGTCAATTTCATGGTGGGAAGATCACACATCAAAAAGTTGTTATTTTAAAAAAGCACATGCCCTTCAACAGATGAATGGATAAAGAAACTCTGGTATATATAAACAATGGAGTACCATTCAGCCATAAAGAAGAAAAATATTATGGCATTTGTAAATAAATGGATGGAATTGGAGAATGTCTTGCTAAGTAAAAACCAAAACACCAAACCCAAAACACCAAAGGCCAAATATTTTCCCTAAGTGGAGAATAATATTTAATGTGGGTGGAGAATGAGAGAAGAATGGGGGATCTTTAGAATATGTAGATGGAAAAGAGAGGGAGTGGGTATGAAAAATGATGAAATGAGGCAGACATCATTACCTTTGTACATGTATGATTACACAAATGATATTTATCTACATTGTGCACAACCATAGAAATGAAATGATGCACCCCATTTGTGTACAAGGAATCAAAATGCTGTCTGTAAAAAATTAAAAGCAAAATAAAAAGTAATTAAAGTACATGAGATGAACTGCTGTGAGGCAGTTATAGCCCACTCACTAGAACACAAGTCCTAAAGAATGATTCCATTTTATTGCTGGGGATATAGCTCAGTTGGTAGTGTGCTTGCCTTGCAAGCACAAGGCCCTGGGTTCAATCCCCAGCACTACAAAAAAAGCAGCCATTTTATTGATCTTCTAATATGCAGAGCCTACTACAGAGATGAGACTTACACACTGAATAAAGGTTGGATACTAGGGACCATCTTTGAAGCAAATACTCAAACCATTAGACCTAGTTAGACTTTGGTCACTCTGATTACAGGAAATCATGAGCCCTCATGAAATATAATTTCCCAGATAAAAAATTTGGTAATTTACAAAAGAATCCCAGATTTGTGCCAGTATTTGATAATTATGCAAACATATACAAGATCTATGTGGTGGGCAGTCCAGCACATGATCCCTGAACTTCACAAAGGGAGAAAAGAAACTTCCTAGAACTTAGCAGTCTGCACTGGAACCTGGCTGCAAAAGGCATCACAACAACAGAGACCTGGCACAAAGTACCTTCTGCCACATTGCCACACTTGTGGCAAGTGGAGATGAACCATGTCACAAACACTCACAAAAATGACCAGAAATTTCCCATTCAAGGGCTGAGGTCTATCCCAAGATCAATCTTTAATATGTAATTTGACTTTAATTCACCTAATCATTTTCTTTCCCTATCCAGTTATCCACAACATCTGTTTGATAAGACTTCCTCTGTTTTCCTTTATAGTATGCCATGAAGAATGAGAGTGGTCCTGCAGACAAGTAAGAAAAGTGTTTGCACATCATTCCAATGGGCTGCGTGTCTCCCAATCCTGCTTCCAGTTTCCATTCTCCAAAGGAACTGCCACCCCATCCAGTCCCTACCAGTGTAACATCAAACAAAATGATACACAATGGAATATTATTCAGTCATAAAGAAGAATAATATTATGGCATTTGCAAATAAATGAATGGAATTGGAGATTATCATGCTAAGTGAAATAAGTCAATACCAAAAAATCCAAAGGCCAAATATTTCCCTGATAAGTGGATGATGATATATAATGGGGGTGGGGGAATGGGATGAGATAAGAGTGGAGGAAATTTAGATTATGTAAAGGGAAATGAGAGGGAGGAGGGGGTTTTGAAAAATGATGGAATGAGACAGACAACATTGCCCTATGTACATGTATGTTGACATAAATAGTATGAATCTACATTGTGCACAATCATAGAAACAAAAAGATATACCCCATTTGGGTTCAATGAATCAAAATGCAGTCTGTAAAAATAAAAAAAAATAAAATATAAGATGTGTTCCTGTTAGACAGTCACAATACTGCTGTGTACTCACTTCACATGTAAAAAATAAAATCACCAAAACAGTAAGTTAGAATTTTCTAAAATCATAAAAAGATTGAGGAGAACCACTGGATCTCAAGGTCACTTTTCTCACTCTAACCCAGTACTCTCTCCAAACTTATTCAGATCACACACACTTCCATTCACTCTGAGACAGTAATGTGCCTCATCCACTTCCAAGGACTCTACATCAGTGGGCACCCATCCTGTACATGAGTGGCCAAATACATCAGCTGTTGCATTCAACTTTTAGTGGCCTACCTTTATGTCCTTAGCACACTTGACCCTGCCCATGCCCAAATGATTTTCTTTTTCCAGTCTATATACTTCTGGCAGACCTGACCATGAAGAGTTCAAATGCCCTGGTAAAAGGCACACATCACCTTGAGCTCAAAGTATAGCTCTTTTCTTGGGTTCCTTTTCCAGTGTTGAGAAAATAGCCTCACCTCATATTCCTTATGTATGAGAATGAAACTTTGGTGGCCAATATTTCTCCTTGAACACCTGGGAAAATAAGTGATATGATCAGATTGCCATGATGAACACTCTTTTAAGTTCCAGTACAGACTGAATCCCAGTGATTTTCAGTCCTTCCTTAGATGTGACAGGCATCCCGAAGCATTATCAGAAACTGTGCTTAAGGGTCATGCCTAGGTCTGGATCCAATTACATAGCCTTGCAAAATCTTACCAGCTCCCTGTTACAACATATTCCTGGCCAGGACCAAAACACATTTGCCTTTTAGGGAACTTGGAGTTTTAAGAGTTAAGTTTCATAGATTACATTAGCATAATTAGCTACTTCTTAAATGAGTGAGTGAACAAATAATGAAATGACCTGTATTTGACACCAAAAGTCCAACAAAGAAACTGATAAAAGTCACTCATATTTGACTAGGTAATGAAATACACAAGATGCACAGTTGTGATGGCTCCCTAATTACCCAAGCAATATTAGAATGACTTGAGTTTTCCAAGAACATTGTCACTGTTGCAGAAGGGAAGGAAGTGCCAATGGGGCACAGTTCCTAACAGTTTGCAGAGGTAGGCAGGACTAAGCAAATACTTAAAATTTATTTTGCAAAACCTACCTAAAAAGAGTTCTGAAAGAGATAAGGAGCAGGTGACTCTGAATATTATTGTATGCTCATGAGTGTAATTAGAGTGTAATCAGCAGAGGTAGGCATGGAAATAATAATGTCACCACATGATGTATACTTTACAGGTGAAAATATGTTTCCCCACCTATGATTTTATTCAATAAACAAATACTGGCAGTCATAACTCCAAGAACTTATGAGAGCAACTACTACCTTCATCTGAGGTATCCCATTATCTCAGCTTTGTTGAGGATAGTTATCTTACTTGCCCAAGGTCACAAAGCCACTATTTGAGGGTTGAGAATGAAGTCTTTGATCCAGTTTACTTTATCCAACACCACCTTTCCAGAAGTCATATGCTATCTTATTTATTTATTTATTAATTCAAGAAATACTTATCTACTCATCTGTTAAATATTCACTGCTTAGTATGGGCAATCACTGTGGATAAGTTGCTGAGCCATTTCTTTGCCTCAGGGATTACAGTTATTACAATTAACCCAGGATTGCAATGAGTATACATAGATAAGGCAGTAATAAAAAAGCATTATTTTACAATACATAATATAAGCACTTAAAATGCTTCTTCTTATGACTGTTGCCATTTCAAAACATTACATGGATACAAATTTAAGAGTTCAAAAAGAGAAAGGTATGATTCAACTAACACATTCCAGGACTGATAACTTCAAAATTTATTGCTCATTAATACTCTTCTTTAATTATCCTAGTTTAAATTAAAGCATTTAGTAGAGTTGGTGAAATGCAATTATGAGCAACTGACCTAAGATATATAATAGGCTAATATTTCTTAAGATATGCCTTATTGTCACTAAATCTGTGCATGTAAAACAGTGACATTTTATTTCAAATAAAAAATTGGTAAACAGAATATTAAACTGTTGCCATTAAACAATACATTGTCAACTAAAATGTAACCAGGTCATTCTTATAGTTCATCATTCTATGACTGTTCAATTTGCACAGAGACAATTCCTGAACTGAAACACACCTTAACAGCAGCACAGCTTCAGTTAATTGCAGACACAAAGAGAAGATACTAAAGACTTCAGTCACTTCAACTCCACCAGTGAATGTTGCAGACCTCAATCTTAACCGTTCATCTACTGCTAAGCAGTGGCCTTGACCTGGTCTAACACTGCCTGTGAGACAGCCTTTCTCATGCCTCCTGACAATGTCTAAGAAAATATAAAATTCTTATAATCATCTTGGACACTGAGGCTTTCACTATGCACAGTGGGATTCTGTGAAAAGCACTGGACAGGAAACTGAGTTGGCAGGCTGGACACTATTTGTTGAACCAGCTGAAAACACATTAGAAGAAATGCCAGAGAAGGGGTTTAGAATGTAAATAGTCAAACTGACCTGTGAAGTAAAATATAGAATAACGAGTGAAATCAAAGTAAAATACAGGAAATGAAAGATCACCTCAATAAAGAATTAGAAATTGTGAAAAAATTCCAAGCACAAATACTTGAAATGAAGAAATCAATAAACCAAATTATAAATTCAATAGAAAGCATCACCAAGAGCCTAGACCACTTGGAAGTTGGAACCTCAGCAAAGAAGACAAAATATATACCTTTAAAAATGAAGTCAACCACACAGAGAAGATGGCAAGAAACCATGAACAGAACTTCTAAGAAATATGGGATAAAATAAAAATACCAAATTTAAGATTTATCAGAATAGAAAAAGACATGGAGATAAAAACTAAGGATTGCACAATCTTTTCAATGACATAATAGATAATTTCCCAAATCTAATGAATGATATGGGAAATCAAATACAAGAGACTTACAGAACCACAAGTGTACACAATTACAGCAGATCCACAAAAAAGGGAATTATGAGAATAACTGATATACAGAATAAAGATACAACTTTAAACTCTGTGAGAGAATCAAATCAAATTACAAATAGGAAAAAATCAAATTGGATTTCAGCTGATTTTTTAACCCAGACACTCAAAGGCACTCACAGACTGTAGGTGAAGATTTGGGAAAAATATATCATTTACATGGCATTCATAAAAAAGTTGGGGTTTCCAACCTCATATACAACCAAGTGGACTTCAAGCCAAACATAGAAGGGATAAAGAATGACATTTCATGCTACTTAAGGGAATCATACATCAAGAAGACATAACAATCCTAAATATAAATTCCTCCCAAAATGGAGCAACTACATACAAACTCTTCTCAACTTCAGGAATCAAGTAGAATACAAAAAAATGATACTCACTTTAATACACCTTTCTTTCCACTGGATAGATCTTCCAAACAAAAACTAAGCAAAGAAACCATAGAATTAAATAATACAATCAAAAATTATACTTAACAGATATATATAGAATATTTTATTCATCATCAAGCAAATCCATGGTCTTCTCAGCAGCACATGGAATTTTCCTAAAACAGACCATATGTTACAAAACAAAACAACAATTAGCCAATACAACAAATAGAAATACTACCCTGCATTCTATCAAATCATAACAGAATGAAACTAGAAATCAGTAATAAAATAAAAATAAAAGCTACTCCAACACCTGAAACCTAAATAACAAATGGACTGAAATAAAAATCAGGGACAAAATTAAAATGTACTTAGAGGTAAGTGACAATACCTATAAAACATATTGAAATGTCTGGGACACTATGAAGGCAGACCTAAAATTAAAGATCACTGCATTGAGCTCATTCATTAAAAGAATTATAGGTCAACAAATAAATGACCTAACTTTACATCTCAAATTGCTAGTAAAAGAACAAATCATCACCAAAAGTGGTAGAAGACAGGAAGTAATTAATACCAGATCTGAAATCAATGAAATTGAAACAAAAGAAACAATTGAAAAATTGAGAAAATTAAAAGTTGTTTTTTGAGAAAATAAATTGATAAACCCTTAGCTACATTTTGAAGTGGAAAAGAGAGAAAACCCAAATTACTAAAATTCATGATGTAAAGGGAATATCATGATGGACATTACTGAAGTACAGAAGAAAATAAAATTATTGTGAAAATGTATATTTCAATGAAATAGAAAATCTTGAAGACCTTGACAATTTTCTAGAGACAAATAAACTACCCAAACTGAATCAAGAGGACATGCACAATGTAAGAAGACAAATAAAAACAATAAAATTGAAGAAACTATCAAAAGTTTCCCAACCAAGAGAATCCACATACCAGAGATGTATTTTCAGCTGAGTTCCACAATGCCTTTGAAGAAGAATTAACACCAATACTCCTAAAATTATACCATTAACTAGAAAAGAAGAGAACCCTTCCTAACTCATTCTATGAGTATTGTGTTGATACAAAAAAGAAAAATAAAAAACAGACAAAGACACATGAAGGAGTGAAAACTTTAGATCAATATCCCTGATGAACCAGACCCCAAAATTCTTTAAAAAATTCTGTCAAAGCACATATGAAAATACATTAAAAAGATGGTGCACCACAATCCAATGGGGTTCTTCCCAGAGATGCAAGGTTAGTTCAACATATGGAAATCAATAAACATAATTCATCCCACAATGAACTTAAAGATGAGAATCATATGGTCATCTCAATAGATGGAGAAAATACATTTGACAAAATGCAGATCCATTCATGTTTAAAACACTACAAGAAGAAGGAATAGTAGGAACATAGCTCAACATTGTGAAAGTCTTCTATGCTATGCCAAAGGATAACATCATTCTAAATAGAGAAAAAATGAAGCCTTCCCCATAAAAACTGGAAGAGGACACGAATGCCCTCTTTCACCACTTCTTTTTGACATAGTCTTTGAAATTCTAGGCAGAGTAATTGAACAGATAAAGGAAATTAAAGGGATATGAATAGGAAAATAATAATTTAACATATCATTATTTCCCAAAGACACAATTCTACTTTTAGAAGACCCAATTCTCCATCAGAAAATTTCTACACCTAATAAAGAAATTCAGAAAAATAGCAGGATATACAATCAAATACCATAAATCAAATGCATTTCTATACATCAGTGACTAATTGACTGAAGGAGAAATTTTTAAAACTAGTTCATTCACAATTACTGCAAAAAAAATGGGATTCAACTTAATGAAAGAGGGGCTAGACCTCTACAATGGATACAACAGAATACAAAGTAAGAAAATGGAAGAAATCCTTAGAAGATGGAAAGATCTCCCATGCAATTGAATAGGCAGAATTAATATTGTCAAAGTGATCACACTACCAATACTGTTACAGATTTAATGTGATTCCTACTAAAATACCAATTCACAGAACTATAAAAAGAAATTGTGAAATTTATTTGCAAAACAAGAGACCCAGAATAGCCAAAGTGATACATACCATGAAGAGTAAAGCAGGAGGGATCACAATGCAGACATAGAGAGTAATGGTAACAAAAATGGCATGGCATTGTCATCAAAATAGATATGTAGTACAATGGTAGAGAAGACAAAAAGACAAACTCAAATAAATAGGGTTTTCTCATACGAAATTAAGGTACCAAAAACATACATTGAAAAAAAGATAGCCTACTAAACAAATGGTGCTGGGAAAAATGGAAATTCATATGTAGCAAAATGAAATCAAACTCTTTCTCTAACCCTGTGGAAAAATCAACTCAAGGTCAGTAAAGATGTAGGCACTATAACAGAGATCCTGCAATAAATAGAAGAAAAATTTAGACCAAATATCCACCTAATCATCTTAGAAATTGACCTCCTTAGCAAGTCTCCAAAAGCACAAGTAGAAGCAAGGAACCATAAATGGGATGGACTAAAAAAAAAAAATCTCAGCAAAGGAAAAAATCTGTAACATGAAGAGAGAACCTACAGAATGGAAGAAAATCTTTACCATGTACACATTAGATAAAGTGGTAATCTACAGGATATAGATAAGACTCAAAAAACACCAAAAATAATCCAATCAATAAATTGGGTAATGAACTGAATCAACAGTTCACAGAAGAAAAAATATAAATGATCAACTAACATGAAAAATTGCTCATCATTTCTAGCAATTAGAAAAATGCAGCTCAAAACTACTTGAAGATTTCAGCCCACTCCTATTATACTGAGGCTTTTTTAAAAAATAAAACATAAAAAATATGTTTTGATGAGGATGTATGGGAAAAGGTACACCCATACAGTGCTGCTTGTTCTACAAATTGATATAACCATTTTGGAAATTTTATTGAGATTTCTCAGAAAACTCAGAATGATACCACCATTTGACCCAGGTATCCCAATCCTTGGTGTACACACAAAGGATTTAAAACCAGCATACTACAGTGACTCAGCCACATCATTGTTTATAGCATCTCAGTTCACAATAACTAAACTAGGGAACCAACCTAGATGCCCTTCAACTTATGCATGGATAAATACAATGTAGTATATGCAGACAATGAAAGTTATTCAGACTTAAAGAAAAAGGAAATTATGGTATTTTCTAGTAAATACATGGATGTAGAAAATACCACAATAAGTCAAATGAGTCAAACCCAAAAATCTAAAGACCAAATGTTTTCTCTGACAGGCAAATGCTGATCCATAGTGGGGGGAAGTTGGAATGAAAAGTCTTTGGATTGTGCAGAAAGTAGTGAGGGGAAAGGAATCAGTGTAAGGAGGGGAATGACAGTGAAATGATCTGGACATTATTATCCTGAATACATGTGTCTGCAATGCTTCCAGTCTATGGAAGGAGAATTTGTACTCCATTTGTGTACAATTTGTCTGAATGCATTCTACTGTCACATATAACTAATTGGAAGCAATTAAAAATGATTTTTGACAAATAAATATTTGCCTCATTCTTTTTATTTGTGGACTTTTTTTCAGTATGATTTCTCTGCTAGTGAGAGAAGTATTATTTTCCATTAAAATTTTCATCACATTCTTTGCATTTGTAGGGCTTCTTCTTAGTATAATTTCACTGGTGCTGAATTAGTCATATTTTTAATTGAAAGTTTTGCCACAATCTGAACATTCCTAAGGTTTCTCACCAGTATGATTTCTCTGGTGTCGAATAAGATTTGATTTTACATTGAAAGCTTTGCCACATTCTTTACATTGGTAGGGCTTCTCTCCAGTAAGACTTCTCTGATGGTAAATAAGATATGATTTCTCATTAAAAGCTTTGTTGCATGTTGTACATTTGAAGGGATTCTCTCCTGTATGAGTTCTGTGGTGTTTAGTAAGGTGTGATCTTTGATAAAAAGCTTTGCCACATTCTTTACATTGGTAGGGCATCTCTCCAATATGAATTCTCTGTTGTTGAGTAAGGAATGATCGTCGATAGAAAGCTTTGCACATTGTGTACCTTGGTTGTGTTTCTCTCCAGTGTCAATTCTCTGATGGTGAATGAGGCATGTTTTTTGATAATATAATTGCTGATGTTCACTCTCACTTAAACTTCTCCATAGTGTCCTGTGTTGTAAATAGTCAAGGTCACATTTTCCATATTTTCCATTAATCACTTTTTGAAATACATATCTTATGCTCTGGTCTGGTGAAAATTTTTTGGTATTATGAGACATTCTTGCTGAAATAAATGAAAGTTTAAAAAATTACTTAGTAGAAAGGGATGAGTATATTTTGTATACATAACAGAAAATTATAGCAGAGTTAGCAATGTCAGGACATAAGCAGTGTAGCAGACTAGTAAACCATGGTCATCATTTCTTCAGAAATATTTTACATAAAAATTTAGAGTAACAAATGTGTTGTAAAAATTACATAAATTATCATAGAAAGCACAATATCAAAGATGACTGTATTTCTATGGAGAACAATATAGTATAGGGAAGGAATGTATTTTACTTCTGTCCAACAAAGTCTTTCCTCCTTTCCTATATAACATTGTGCAATTAGGAAAAAAAAAAACAAGCTGCCTTCTCTCTCAGTAGAATAAGGAAAATATGAAAAATACACCAATATTTCTGGCTTCTTTGAAGACTGTGTGAAAACTGTTTTCTGTCTCTCAAGACACAGAGATCTGGAATTAACATGTAGATTTTTTTTTATTGTAAACAAATGGGATACATGTTTCTGTGTTTCTACATGGAGTAAGGCGTACCATTTGTGTAAACATAATTTTACATATGGTAATGTTGTTTGATTCATTCTGTATTTTTTCCATTCCCCCACCCCTCCCACCCCTCTTTTCCTCTATACAGTCCTTCCTTCCTCCATTCTTGCACCCCTCCCTAACCCTAAGTCTAACCCTAACACTAACCCCTTCCACTCCCCATTATGTGTCATCATCCACTTATCAGCAAGACCATTTGTCCTTTGGTTTTTTGAGATTGGCTTAGCTCACTTAACATGATATTCTCTAATTTCATCCATTTTCCTGCAAATGCCATAATTTTATCATTCTTTATGACTGAGTAATACTCCATTGTATATATATATCATAGTTTCTTTATCCATTCATCAATTGAAGGGCAGCTAGGTTGGTTCCACAGTCTGGCTATTGTGAATTGAGCAGGTATGAACATTGATGTGACTCTATCTCTGTAGTATGCTGATTTTAAGTTCTTTGGGTATAGGCCAAGGAGTGGGATATCTGGGTCAAATGGTGGTTCCATTCCAAGTTTTCTAAGGAATCTCCACACTGCCTTCCAGAGTGGCTGCACTAATTTGCATCCCCACCAGCAATGTGTGAGTGTACCTTTTTCCCCACATCCTCGCCAACACCTGTTGTTGCTTGTATTTTTGATAATTGCCATTCTAATTGGGGTGAGATGGAATCTTAGAGTGGTTATGATTTGCATTTCTCTTATTACTAGTGATGCAGAACATTTTTTCATATGTTTATTGATTGCTTGTAGATCTTCTTTTGTGAAGCTTCTGTTCATTTCCTTAGCCCATTTGTCGATTGGGTTATTTGTATTCTTGGTGTAGTGTTTTTTGAGTTCTTTATAGATTCTGGAGATTAGTGCTCGATCTGAAGTATGATTGACAAAGATTTTCTCCCTCTCTGTAGGCTCTCTCTTCATATTGCTGATAGTTTACTTTGCTGAGAGAAAACTTTAGTTTCAATCTATCCAGTTATCAATTCTTGCTTTTATTTCTTTTGCTATTGGAGTCCTGTTGAGGAAGTCTTGTCCTAAGCCAACATGTTGAAGATCTGGACCTACTTTTTCTTCTATAATCTGAGGGTCTCTGGTCTGATTCTGAGGTTATTAATCCATTTTGAGTTTACTTTCATGCACAGTGAGAGATATGGGTTTAGTGTCATTATATTGTATATGGATTTACAATTTTCCCAGCACCATTTTTTGAAGAGGCTATCTTTTCTCCATTGCATATTTTTGGCACCTTTTTCTAGTATAGGGAAATGGTATTTGTTTGAGTTTGGGTCTGTATCCTCTACTCTGTACCATTGATCTACTTATTTTGGTACCAATATCATGCTGTCTTTGTTACTATTGCTTTGTAGTATAGTTGAAGTTCTGGCATTGCGATACCCCCAGCTTAATTTTTTGTGAAGGATTGCTTTAGCTATTCTGGGTTTTTTATTCTTCCAGATGAATTTCATGAGTGCTTGCTCTATTTTTGTAAGGTACATCATTGGGATTTTAATTGGAATTGCATTGAATCTGTATAGCACTTTTGGTAGTATGCCCATTTTGACAAAATTAATTCTGTCTATCCAAGGACATGGGAGATCATTCCATTTTCTAAGGTTTTCTTTAATTTCTTTCTTTAGTGCTCTTTACTTCTCATTGTAGAGGTTTTTCACCTTTTTCGTTAGATTGATTCCCAAGTATTTTATTTTTTGCAAAGCTAGTGTGAATGGGGTACTTTTCCTAACTTTTCTTTTCAAAGATTCATCACTTATGTATAAAAATGCATTAGAATTATGAGCACTGATCTTGTAACCTGCTACTTTACTGAATTCACTTATGAGTTCTAAAAGTCTTATGGCTCAATTTCCTGGTTCCTCTATGTATATAATCATATCATCAGCCAAAAAGGATAGTTTGAGTTCTTCTTTATCTATTAATATGCCTTTAATTTCTTTGGTCTGTCTAATTGCTCTGCCTAGAGTTTCAAGAACAATATTGAATAGAAGTGGTGAAAGGGTCATCCTTCCCTTGTTCCAGTTTTTAGGGGAAATGCTTTCAGTTTTTCACCATTTAGAATGATATTAGCCATGGGCTTAGCATAGATGGCCTTTACAATATTAAGGAATATTCCCACTACCCTATTTTTTCTAGGGTTTTCAGCATGAAGGGGTGCTGTGTTTTATCAAATGCTTTTTCTGCATCTATTGAAATAATCATGTGATTCCTTACTTTAAGTCTACTGATATGGTGAATGACATTTATTGATTTCCTGATATTGAACCAACCTTGCATCCCTGGGATGAAACACACTTGATCATGATGCACTCTCTTTGTAATATGTTTTTGTATAAGATCTGCTAAAATTTTGTTGAGAATTTTTGCATCGATGTTCTTTAAGGATATTGGTCTGAAATTTTTTTCTTTGATGTGTCTCTGTCTGGTTGAGGTATCAGGGTAATATTGGCTTCATAGAATGAGTTTGGGAGGGTTCCCTCATTTTCTATTTCACAGAATACTTTGAGAAGTATTCAAATGAGCTCTTCTTTAAAGGTTTTGTAGAACTCGACTGAGAACCCATCTGGTCCTGTACTTTTCTTTGTTGGTAGGCTTTTGATGACTTCATCTATTTCATTACTTGAAATTGGTCTATTTAAATTGTGTATGTTGGGGTTATCAAGATGGCAGACTAGAGAGCGGCTGCATTATACGTTGCTTCAGGACACAAGATACAAAAGAGGAGATAGTGAGAGACTTGGGACCATCTCAAATCTGCCGGGTGAGTCTCTCCCATTGGGGAGGCATCCCGGAAGGGGCGGTAGCCCCAGAGTGCAGGGAACTTTGTGAAGTAGAGTTGCTCGGCGAGATGCCCCTTCCCCCGCTGGAGCGGTGAGCACGGACCACTGGGATCATCATAGAGGAGGCGGCTCAGCACAGCGCTTGGACTCGGAGCAACCACTGGGGCTCTGGGCGGCTGCCTGAGGAGGAGCAGCGTGGCGAGTTATTTGAACTCAGAGCAACTGCTTCTGAACACCAGGAGGTTGCCTGGAGGAAGAGGAGGAACACGGCAGGTTGCTTGGTCTAGGAGTGACTGCATCAGAGCCACGGGCGGTTGCCAGAGGAGGAGCAGCATGGCAAGCTGTTTGGACTCAGAGCGACCACTCCAGAACACCAATGGCCTGCCTGGAGGAGGAGCATGGTGGGTCGCTTGGTCTAGGTGTGACTGCATCTGAGCCACAGGTGGTTGCCTGAGGAGGAGGTGAGTGGTGAGTTGATTGGACTAAAAGTGACCACTCCTGAACACCAGTGGTCTGCCTGAAGGAGGAGCACGGTGGGTCACTTGGTCTCAGAGTCACCGCTCCTGAACACCTGGGGGGCTACCCCGAGGAGGAGGAGGAGGAACAGGGTGGGTCACTTGGACTTGTAGTGACTGCCTAGGGCTACGGGCGGTTGGCGGGAGGAGGAGAAGCAAAGGGAGTTGCTTGGACTCCTGGTGACTACATCAGAAACTGGGCTGCTGTCTGGAGGAGGGGGTGTGTGGCAGGTCTCTGGGTATCTGAGCTATTGTACGGGGCTCC
The DNA here is from genome assembly GCF_902686445.1 of Sciurus carolinensis. Classification (NCBI taxonomy): domain Eukaryota; kingdom Metazoa; phylum Chordata; class Mammalia; order Rodentia; family Sciuridae; genus Sciurus; species Sciurus carolinensis. Next base: position 19,777 of record NW_025920616.1, on the reverse strand, counting down.
AGGTGGCAGCTCAGAGGAGGGCCGCATAGGCAGGCATTTAGGTGCAGAGCAGGGGCCCAGGAGCTGGGTGGCTTCTTGCTGGAAGGGCCGCACAGAGACATGCCTAGGGGTGGAGCAAAGTTCCCAGGACTGCAGGCAGATTCTCTGGGAGAGACAGCCTGGGGAGACTCACCTGCGAAGGGCGAAGGGTGAGGCTCCCAGGCCCAGGAGTTAGGTCTGGGTCCCTGGGAACGTTGCGGAGGAAGACAGCCCAGCCCAAGAGGTGGTTGTAGATTGAGGGGAACCTCTGGGAGGGCAACTGACCAGCGAGATGTCCCCACCGAGTGAGTCTTCCCTGTCGGGTGAGGTTTTGCCACAGGGACGATAAAACCAGAGACACAGGCACAAACGGGCCTTGCCTCAGTCCGCAGCCTAGTTCCCCCTTGGATGACCATTGGTCAACAGGTGGGGGCACCTCTGCCCACTAGCAGGGAATATGCGCCACCTGAGGGTCGCCACCCCTAGAGAGGCAGTTTCTTCGTGGAGCTCCACATTGTAGACTTCCTCCAAGACTTCAGGCTACTGAAGGATAAGAGGGGTTGTACTAGCAATCTTCAGGGACATTATAGGTCGATGGAGGAAATCTGCAATATCTTAATGAACCAGTGATTCCTGAAAAATATGAGAAAACAAGGGAAGAAAATGCCCCAAACAAATCTAGATGTTACATCAATAAAATCCAACAACAGCATGGCAGAAGAAATGACAGAAAGGGAGTTCAGAATGTACATAATTAAAATGATTAGGGAAGCAAACGATGAGATAAAAGAGCAAATGCAGGCATTGAATGATTGCACCAATCAACAGTTAACAGAGCAAATTCAGGAAGCAAAAGATCATTTCAATAAAGAGTTAGAGATATTGAAAAAAAAAACCAAACAGAAATCCTTGAAATGAAGGAAACAATAAACCAAATTAAGAACTCCATAGAAAGCATAACCAATAGGATAGAACACCTGGAAGACAGAACTTCAGATATTGAAGACAAAATATTTAACCTCAAAAACAAAGTTGAACAAACAGAGAAGATGGTAAGAAATCATGAACAGAATCTCCAAGAACTATGGGATATCATGAAAAGGCCAAATTTGAGAATTATTGGGATTGAGGAAGGATTAGAGAAACAAACCAAAGGAATGAACAATCTATTCAATGAAATACTATCAGAAAATTTCCCAAATCTGAAGAATGAAATGGAAAATCAAGTCCAAGAGGCTTATAAGACTCCAAATACACAAAATTAAAACAGAAAGACAACAAGTCACATTATAATGAAAATACCTAACATACAAAATAAAGACAGAATTTTAAAGGTTGTGAAAGAAAAAACCAAATTACATTCAGGGGGAACCAATACGGATATCAGCAGACTTTTCAATACAGACCCTAAAAGCTAGAAGGATCTGGAACAACATTTTTCAAGCTCTGAAAGAAAATGGATGCCAACCAAGAATCTTATGCCTAGCAAAACTGACCTTCAAATATGACGATGAAATAAAATCATTCCATGATAAACAAAAGCTAAAAGAATTTACAAAAGAAAGTCAGCATTACAGAACATTCTCAGCAAAATATTTCATGAGGAAGAGATAAAAAACAAAGAAGCAAATCAGCAAATGGAGGAATTATCCTAAAGGAACTGTCAAATAAAGGAGGAACCAAGATGTGTCAAAAAATAAATAAATAAATAAATAAAATTTTAAATATGAACCAAATGACCAGAAACACAAATCATATCTCAATAATTACCCTGAATGTTAATGGCCTGAATTCATCAATCAAAAAATATAGACTGGCAGATTGGATTAAAAAGAAAGATCCAACAATATGTTGCCTGCAAGAGACTCACCTCATAGAAAGAGATACCCATAGACTAAAGGTGAAAGGATGGGGAAAAACATACCATGCACATGGACTCAGCAAAAAAGCTGGAGTATCCATCCTCATTTCAGATAATGTAGACTTCAAGTCAATGTTAGTCAGAAGGGATAAAGAAGGACATTTCATACTCCTTAAGGGAATCATAAATCAGCAAGATATAACAATCATAAACATCTATACACCAAACAGTGACTCATCCATGTATGTTAAACAATTCCTTCTCAATTTTAGAAACCAAATAGACCATAACACAATAATACTAGGTGATTTTAACATGCCTCTCTCACCACTGGACAGATCTTCCAAACAAAAATTGAACAAAGAAACCATAGATCTCAATAACAAAATCAATATTTAGACTTAACAGACATTTATAGAATATACCATCCAACCAAGAGCGAATTCACTTTCTTCTGAGCTGCACATGGATCCTTCTCTAAAATAGACCATATATTATGCCACAAAGCTAATGTCAGCAAATACAAGAAGACAGAGACACTACCTTGTATTCTATCAGATCATAATGGATTGAAGTTAGAAATAAATGAAAGAGTAAAAAACAGAAACTACTCCAACACCTGGAGATTAAACAATAGGCTAATATATGATGAATGGATAACAGAAGATATTAAGAAGGAAATTAAAAAATCTTAGAGGATAAACTGAGAACAAAGAAACATCATATCAAAATCTCTGGGACACTATGAAAGCAGTACTTAGAGGTAGATTATTTAATGGAGCCGCATTTAATAAAAGAAGTAAAACTCAAAAAATAAACAACCTAACACTACAGCTCAAAGCCCTAGAAAAAGAAGAGCAGACCAATACCAAAAGTAGTAGAAGATAGGAAATAGTTAAACTCAGAGCTGAAATCGACTGAAATTGAAACAAAAGAAACAATACAAAAAATTGACAAAATAAAGAGTTAGTTCTTTGAAAAAATAAACAAAATTGATAAACCTTTAGCCACACTAAGAAAGAGAAGACAAGAGAAAATCCAAATCACTAAAATTTGGAATGAACAAGGAAATATCACAACAGACACGACTGAAACACAAAACATAATTAGAAGCTATTTTGAAAATCTATACTCCAACAAAATAGAAAATTTCAAAGATATCAACAGGTTTCTAGAGACATATGAATTGCCTAAACTGAACGAGGAGGACATACACAATTTAAATAGATCAATTTCAAGTAATGAAATAGAAGAAGTCATCAAAAGCCTACCAACAAAGAAAAGTCCAGGACCAGATGGGTTCTCAGCCAAGTTCTACAAAACTTTTAAAGAAGAGCTCGTTCCAATACTTCTCAAAGTATTCCATAAAATGGAAGAGGAGGGAACCCTCCCAAACTCTTTCTATGAAGCCAATATTACCCTGATACCTAAACCAGACAGAGACACATCGAGGAAAGAAAATTTCAGACCAATATCCTTAATGAACATTGACGCAAAATTCTCAACAAAATTTTAGCAAATCACATACAAAAACATTTTAAAAGATAGTGCACGATGATCAAGTGGTTTTATCCCAGGAATGCAAGGTTGGATCACCATCAGGAAATCAATAAATGTAATTCACCATATCAATAGACTTAAAGTCAAGAATCACATGATTATTTCAATAGATGCAGAAAAAGCATTTGATAAAATACAGCACCCCTTCATGCTCAAAACACTAGAAAAAATAGGGAAAGTGGGAATATTCCTTAACATTCTAAAGGCCATCTACGCTAAGCCCATGGCTAATATCATTCTAAATTGTGAAAAACTGAAAACATTCCCTCTAAAAACTGGAACAAGGCAGGGATGCCCTCTTTCACAACTTCTATTCAATATTGTCCTTGAAACTCTAGTCAGAGCAATTAGACAGACCAAAGAAATTAAAGGGATACGAACAGGAAAAGAAGAACTCAAACTATCCCTATTTGCTGATGATATGATTGTATACTTAGAGGAACCAGGAAATTCCAACAGAAAACTTTTAGATCTCATAAGTGAATTCAGTAAAGTAGCGGGATATAAGATCAATGCACATAAATCTAAGGCATTTTTATACATAAGCGATGAATCTTCAGAAAGAGAAATTAGGAAAACTACCCCATTCACAATAGCTTTGAAAAAATAAAATACTTGGGAATCAATCTCACAAAAGAGGTGAAAGTCCTCTACAATGAGAACTACAGAACACTAAAGAAAGAAATTAAAGAAAACCTTAGAAGATGGAAAGATCTCCCATGTTCTTGGATAGGAAGAATTAATATTGTCAAAATGGCCATACTACCAAAAGTGTTATACAGATTCAATGCAATTCCAATTAAAATCCCAATGATGTACCTTACAGAAATAGAGCAAGCAATTATGAAATTCATCTGGAAGAATAAAAAACCCAGAATAGCTAAAGCAAATCCTTGGCAGAAAGAGTGAAGCAGGGGGTATCGCAATACCAGATCTTCAACTCTACTACAAAGCAATAGTAACATAAACTGGCATGGTATTGGTACCAAAATAGAAAGGTGGATCAATGGTACAGAATAGAGGACATGGACAGAAACCCAAATAAATACAATTTTCTCATACTACACAAAGGTGCCTAAAATATGCAATGGAGAAAAGATAGCTTCTTCAACAAATGGTGCTGGGAGAATTGGAAATCCATATGCAACAGAATGAAACTAAACCTATATCTCTCACCATGCACGAAACTAAACTCAAAATGGATAAAGGATCTCGGAATCAGACCAGAGTCCTTGCATCTTATAGAAGAAAAAGTAGGTCCAGAGATTCAACATGTCAGCTTAGGACCAGACTTCCTCTACAGGACTCCCATAGCACAAGAAATAAAACCAAGAATTAATAACTGGGATAGATTCAAACTAAAAAGCTTTCTCTCAGCAAAGGAGACTATCAGCAATGGGAAGAAAGAGCCAACAGAGTGGGAGAAAATCTTTGCCAATCATACTTCAGAGAGAGCACTAATCTCCAGAATCTATAAAGAACTCAAAAAACTCTACACCAAGAATGCAAATAATCCAATCAACAAATGGGCTAAGGAAATGAATAGACACTTCACTGAAGAAGATCTACAAGCAATCATCAAACATATGGAAAAATGTTCAACATCTCTAGTAATAAGAGAAATGCAAATCAAAACCACCCTAAGATTCCATTTCACCCCAATTAGAATGGCAATTATCAAGAATTCAAGCAACAACAGTTGTTGGCGAGGATGTGGGGAGAAAGGTACACTCATCCATTGCTTTTGGGACTGCAAGTTAGTGCAGCCACTCTGGAAAGCAGTGTGGAGACTCCTTAGAAAACTTGGAATGGAACCACCATTTGACCCAGCTATCCCACTCCTTGGCCTATACCCAAAGGACTTAAAATCAGCATACTACAGAGATACAGCCATATCAATGTTCATAGCTGCTCAGTTCACAATAGTCAGATTGTGGAACCTAGATGTCCTTCAATTGAGGAATGGATAAAGAAAATGTGGTATATATACAATGGAATATTACTCAGTCATAAAGAATGATAAAATTACTGGCATTTGCAGGCAAATGGATGAAACTGGAGAATATCATGCTAAGTGAGATAAGCCAATCTCAAAAAACCAAAGGAGAATGATATCGCTAATAAGTAGATGATGACACATAATGGGAGGTTGGAGGGGTTAGTGTTAGGGTTAGAGCTTAGTTTATGGAGGGGGGCAAGAATGGAGGAAGGAAGGACTGTATAGAGGGAAAAGAGGGGTGGGAGGGGTGGAGGGGTGGGGGGAAGGGAAAAAAGTAACAGAATGAATCAAACATCATTATCCTATGTAAATTTATGATTACACAAGTGGTATGCCTTTACGCCATGTACAGAGAAACAACATGTATCCCATTTGTTTACAATAATAAAAATAAATAAATAAATAAATAAATAAATAAATAAATAAATAAATTGTGTATGTCCTCCTCGTTCAGTTTAGGCAATTCATATGTCTCTAGAAACCTGTTGATGTTTTTGAAAGTTTCTATTTTGTTGGAGTATAGATTTTCAAAAGAGCTTCTAGTTATATTTGTATTTCAATCTTGTCTGCTTTGATATTCCTTGTTCATTCCAAATTTCAGTGATTTTGGTTTTCTCTCATCTTCTCTTTGTTAGTGTGGCTAAGTGTTTATCAATTTAGTTTGTTTTTTCAAAGAACCAACTATTTATTTTGTCAATTTTTGTATTGTTTCTTTTATTTCAATTTCATTGGTTTCAGCTCTGAGTTTTACTATTTCCTGTCTTATACTACTTTTGTGTTGGTCTGTTTTTCTTTTTCTAGGGCTTTGAGCTGTAGTGTTAGGTTGCTCATTTGTTGATTTTTTATTTTTTTTTGAATGCACTCCATGAAATAAATTTTCCTCTAAGTACTGCTTTCATAGTGTCCCAGAGAATTTGATATGATGTTTCTTTGTGCTCATTTACCTCTAAGAATATTCAAATTTTCATCCTAATATCTACTGTTTTCGATTCATCATATAATAGCCATATTGTTTAATCTCCAGGTGTTGGAGTAGTTTCTGTTTTTTACTCTTTCATTTATTTCTAATTTCAATCCATTATGATCTGATAGATTACAAGGTAGTGTCTCTCTCTTCTTGTATTTTCTGACATTAGCTTTGTGGCTTCATATATGGTCTATTTTAGAGAAGGATCCATGTGCTGCTGAGAAGAAAGTGTATTCACTCTTGGTTGGATGGTATATTCTATAAATGTCTGTTAAGTCTAAATTATTGATTGTGCTATTGAGATCTATGGTTTCTTTGTTCAATTTTTGTTTGGAAGATCTGTCCAGTGGTGAAAGAGGCATGTTAAAATCACCTAGTATTATTGTGTTATGGTCTATTTGGTTTCTGAAATTGAGAAGGATTTGTTTGACTTGCATGGATGAGACACTGTTTGGAGCAGTAGATATTTATGATTGTTATGTCTTGCTGATTTATGCTTCCCTTAAGCAATATGAAATGTCCTTCTTTATCCCTTCTGACTAACTTTGGCTTGACGTTCACATTATCTGAAATGAGGATGGATACCCCAGCTTTTTTACTGAGTCCATGTGCATGGTATGTTTTTCCCCATCCTTTCATCTTTAGTCTATGGGTATCTCTTTCTATGAGATGAGTCTCTTGCAGGCAGCATATTGTTGAATCTTTCTTCTTAATCCAATCTGCCAGTCTATGTCTTTTGATTGTGAGTTCAAGCCATTAATATTTAGGGTTATTATTGAGATATGATATGTATTCCTGGTCATTTGGCTCATTTTTTAATTAATTAATTTATTTATTTTTTGACTTGACTTGGTTCATCCTTTATTTGACAATTCCTTTAAAATAGTTTCTCTCTTTGCTGATTTGCTTCTTTGTTTTTCATCTCTTTCTCATGGAATATTTTGCTGAGAATGTTCTGTAATGTTGGCTTTCTTTTTGTAAATTCTTTGAACTTTTGTTTATCATGGAAGGATTTTATTTCATCGTCAAATTTGAAGGTAAGTTTTGCTGGGTATAAGATTCTTGGTTGGCATCCATTTTCTTTCAGAGCTTGAAAAATGTTGTTCCAGGCCCTTCTAGCTTTTAGGGTCTGCATTGAAAAATCTGATGATATCCGTGTTGGTTTCCCCCTGAATGTAATTTGGTTCTTTTCTCTCACAGCCTTTAAAATTCTATCTTTATTTTGTATGTTAGGTATTTTCATTATAATGTGCCTTGGTGTGGGTCTGTTGTAATTTTGTGTATTTGGAGTCCTATAAGCCTCTTGGACTTGATTTTCCATTTCATTCTTCAGATTTGGGAAATTTTCTGATATTATTTCATTGAATAGATTATTCATTCCTTTGGTTTGTTTCTCTAAGCCTTCCTCAATCCCAATAATTCTCAAATTTGGCCTTTTCATGATATCCCATAGTTCTTGGGGATTCTGTTCATGATTTCTTATCATCTTCTCTGTTTGTTCAACTGTGCTTTCGAGGTTAAATGTTTTGTCTTCAATATCTGAAATTCTGTCTTCCAGGTGTTCTATCCTGTTGGTTATGCTTTCTATGGAGTTCTTAATTTGGTTTATTGTTTCCTTCATTTCAAGAATTTCTGTTTGGTTTTTTTTTCAATATCTCTAACTCTTTATTGAAATGATCTTTTGCTTCCCGTATTTGCTCATTTAACTGTTGATTGGTGCAATCATTCAATGCCTGCATTTGCTGTTTCATCTCATCATTCAATGCCTGCATTTGCTCTTTCATCTTCTTAATTACATCTCTGTTCTTTTTAATTATGTACATTCTGAACTCCCTTTCTGTCATTTCTTGTGCCATGGTGTCTTTGGTTTTATTGATGTAGCATCTAGAATTGTTTGGGGCATTTTCTTCCCTTGTTTTCTCATATTGTTCAGGTATCAGTGCACAGCTGAGATATTGCAGATTTCCTCTATTGACTTATTATGTCTCTGAAGATTTCTAGTATATCCCCTCTTAGCCTTCAGTATCCTGAATTCTTGGATTAAGTTGATAATGCAGTACTCCACAAGGAAGCTGCCTCTGTAGGGATGGTGGGCTTCAGGTGGAGTATATTCCCTGCTAGTGGGCAGAAGTGCCTCCACTTTTTGACCAATGGTCATCCAAAGGCTAACTAGGCTGTGGGCTGAGGTAAGGCCTGATTGGGCCTGTGTCTCTGGTTTAACCATCCTTGTGTAAAAACCTCACCCAGAAGAGAAGATTCACCTGGTGGGGAGGACTCACTGGTCAATTCTTCTCCTAGAAGTTCCCCTCAATCCACAACTCCTGCCTGGACTGGTCTGCCTTCCTCTGCAGCATTCCCAGGGTTCCCGACCTACCTTCTGCACCTGGGAGCCTCGCCCTGTGCAGATGAGTGTACTTAGGCTGCCCCTCCTCAGAGAAGCTGCCTGCAGTCCTGGAACCGTCCCTCCACCCCTCAGCTTGTCTTTGTGCAGCTCTTCCACCAAGAAGCCACCTAGGTCCTGGGACCCTGCTCTGCACCTAATTGCCTGGCTATGTGGCACCTCCTCTGAGCAGCCACCTGGAGCCCCATAAAGTCATTCCAATTTCCAGCAACCTGCCGCACACCTCTTCCTCTGGGCAGATGCCCGGTGTTCCCTGCAGTCACTCTGAGTCCAAGTGACCCACCATGCACCTCCTCGTCCTCCAGGCAGCCACAGGAGTTCTGTGCAGTCACTATGAATCCAAGCAACTCACTGCATACCTCCTCCTCCCGACAGCCACCTTAGGCCTGGTGCAGTCACTCCAAGTCCAAGCAACCCGCTGTGCTCCTCCTCCTCCTCTGGGCAGCCCCCCTGGTGTTCAGGAGCGGTCGCTCTGAGTCCAAGCAACCCACCGCATGCCTCTTCATCTGGGCAGCCACCTGGAGCCCCCATGGGTTGCTCTGAGTTCAAGCACTGTGCTGAGCGGCCTCCTCTACAATACTCCCAGTTGTCCATGTTCACTGCTGCAGCGGGGGAAGGGGTGTCTTGTTGGGCAACTCTACTTCACAAAGTTCCCTGCATTCTGGGACTACCGCCCCATCCAGGACTGCCTCCCCAATGGGAGAGACTCACTGGGCTCATTTGAGTTGGTCCCAAGTCTCTCAATATCTCCTCTTCCTGAGTCCTGAGTCCTGGAGCAACATGAAATGCAACCACCCTCTAGTCCGCCATCTTGAAATCTCACCCAACAGGTAGACTTTTTTATGCTAATACAATAGATATTCAACAAGTTAAGAGGATATGGAAGCTTAAGAAGAAATATGGACAAAATTTTAATGAGAAAAAATATATATATATGTGTCAAGAAGATTCTACATGAAAACAAATTTGAGAACCAATGAGACCATTGCACAACCTATGTCAATATTACTTAGATGAAGCCAACACATGGAAATCAATACTAATAAATTGCATTTTTAATATTTGTGTTATTTGCTGATTTGTTTCATTGGCAAATTCAACTCTGTGTATTTACTAATTATGTCATTGTATTTATGTCATGATCCAGAAATGAGAGTACAAAATTTGTATCCTTCAGAAATTAAATCAACATGTTGAAAACATATCTAAATGTATTTAAATGTATTTGTACAAGGTGATATGACACATGTAATATTAATAGCACAAATATTTTGTACAATTATCAGTTGTGTGCTTACAAATATTGCACATATTTGCAACATACAAAAATTACAAAAATTTATTCTATTAGTATTTATCAAGAGCATATTGCAAAACAGTCACCATGTGGTACAGCAAAACTTTTGACCATGTTTTGTCCATTGAAATAAAAATTTGTAGATTTTGAGTGACAGTATTCCAACACTCCAAAAAACACAGTACCTGGTGATCACAATTATACTCTGAATTTCTAGATTTCACATGTGAATCAAAAGCCCCTGCAACTGACTTTCTGTGTCTGTTGCATTTTACATAATGTAGAATGTTGCATATTAATCCTGTATCAATTTAAATGACAATACATTTCATTTTATAGCAAAATAGTAATAGTATATAAATACCATGTTTTTGCTCATTCAATCATTGATGGGCACATAGATTTATTCTGTAAGTTGAATACTGAGAACCATGCTTACACTGAATGCAATAGTGGAGATATGTTTTCAACATGTTGATTTAATTTCTGAAGGATACAAATTTTGTACTCTCATTTCTGGATCATGAAGTCATTCTACTTTTATTTTTTTTTTCATATGTGGTGCTTGGGATTAAATTAAAAGGTGCTATACACCTGAACTCCAACACAAGCCCTATAAAAATTATTTGAGACATGTTGTTTCTTAGTTTCTGTGACCTGCCTCAAACTTCAAATCTTTTCAAATGTCCTCCCAATTTGCTAGAATTTTAAATATGTACCTTGAAACAGTACTTGACTATTTTTCATTGATTTCAAACCTTCCATTTTTTTGCAAATATCTATATAATCTACTATTGACTGTTTTTTAAATGTACAAAACAATTAAAAATAGTACCAAACATAAAGGAAATGAGGTATTAATCAAAGTAATAAACCAAAATTTACAAATTGAATATTAGATTAGTGAGTTATGAATTGACCAAAGAAAGCTAAATAACCATTTAAAGGAAGTTTAGTGAGCTAAATTCAGAGAAAAATTGTTAATATAAATAAGCAGAAATTTTGTATGTGAAGAATTCCTTAAGGGAATGTGTCTGAGAGAGGCAGGCATGGTGTACAAATCTGTAGTCCTAGCAACATGGGGGAGACTGAGCAAGGAGGACCATGAGTTCAAAGCCAGTCTTAGCAACTTAGTGAGATCTGTGAAAAATGAAAAACATATAGAATATATATAAAGGGAAATGGGAATATAAATATGTAAAGGAAAGTGTGAGAGAAATCAAAGCATGCCACTATGAAATGCAGTGAACCACACGTTAATCCATTAAGCAAATTAGTAAAAAAGATATTTATAAGAAATATAGAATATGACTTACAAGGCAGGAGTAGTGAGTTCTTCTCTTTTAAAATTGGATTAGATTATTAATGCATTATTTTAAAGAAATCAAAACATCTTAACTAGCAAAATTAAATCTAAAAGAAGGAACTACCAAATCAGTTCTGGCAGAGAGAGAGTAGCAAGGAATGGAGCATGACCTACTCTTAGGAACCTTCTGTGGCCCTCCAGTCCCAGGCTGCTGGGTAAGATGGGGGACCCAGGGAAAGGGTGCAGCCTCTGCCCTGCAGACCTTCAGAACTGCTGCTGTGACTTCTCACTGGTTGACCTAGGCTGTGAAAGACTGGGAGACCTCCATGTATGTCCTGATGGTGGCATTGATCTTTCCATTCCCAGACACAGGAATCCTTGACTGTCAAGTCTCGTACCCCAATCATGTTCAAAGTTGCACTGAGAAAATAGCACCATTGGAATGTATTTCAAGAATGATGGCAAACCAAAAGTGCCAATTTCAGCATGGGGGTGAATGGATGACAGGAAGTTGGGTCAATCAGCACAGACTAGGACCTTCTGTGTCCATACTGTGCAGGCCCCATTAGATAACACCTCATCCACAGAAGGCAAACAAAAGTCTATTCATCCCAGAAGGTGAGTAAAGCTGTGGAACATAATGGGTGAAACAGTGAGCACCTTTGGACAGTTGGTATTTTTTCTACCAAAGAGAGACCCTGCAGAGTAACAAACTATTTGACCAATTGGAAAAGCGTAACATTCTTCAGGAAGATTTACTGGGCATTTGTAGAAGACCTGTGTATATATTATGAAACAGCTGCTCTCAACTTGCCCCCATCAACCATTTAAAACTTTTGCTACAACTGTACATTCTAAATTTTAAACATGCTTTGCTGATATATGTTACAGTTACAATATAATGTTACATAAATACCTATTTGTTTTAAAAACTCAGAAATGTCTTCTGGAAGACATTGAAATGGAGTTGTTAGACCACCTCTAGGAATGTCATTGTCCACATTTATTCAGGGAGTTAGAGGACATGGAGAAGACTTTGGCCTTGAGAAGGGAGGGTCCTGGGCAAGATTGGTTATGTGTAAATTATATTTTTTACATTATAACCATTGTTTGGTGTGTGCATTTTACTCCTCATTCCTGTATGTATAGTTGACAATGCTATATTTTCAGAAATATTGACTTTTTAGACATTGTAATGTTCCAAGTAGAAGCAGTGAAATATAACACAATTTGTAAATTACTTTATTTTTTAACATTTCTAGAAAAATTTTTGGGAGGACAATAACCAAAACACCTGTTGAGTAATAAGCATTGTATGCTGGTTCTCTAGAGCACCATGCCAGTGTGCTTACTATGAGACAAAAGTAACAATTGATCCAATGTCTGTGGGTTTTGTTTTACTTCACTCTGTACATAGTGTATATAAAGAACAAACAAGTTGTAATCTACACCTAGTTTTTCTAGATGTTAATGTGGTGGTCACTGTATGAAAAAAGTAGAATTAGTAATCAAATTTTGTATGTTTTGTGCTAAAATTCCTAGGAAGGATTTTTTTCTTAAAATTGGATCATTAGAGCACACTCAGTTGGTGAATGACCAGAATGCTCATATTTTAAACTCATTTTCAAATAAGAAGTATTGCTATATATGTGCAGTTTCTTCAAGACTGTCATATACATAGTGGACAAATTGAGTTTTTAATTGAAACATCTAGTCTGTCTAGAATTGTATAAGTGCCTGATGAATGTTAAATGTACAGGAACTAAAATATCACTTTATAAGTCTGAATGTTCTGATATGTGGAGGTTAACACAATAAGGTGTGGGTACACAGAATAAAATTTCATTGGATTAAATAAAGTGAAATTAAGGGAAGAAAGTGGAGATGGGTATAGGATTAATAATAGAATGAATCAGACATAAATTTTCTAAGTTTATATATGAATACACAAGGAGTGTAGTGCCACATTGCATACATGGGAATTTTTATTCCATGTATGTACATATGTCAAAATACATACTATTGTCATGTATATCTCAAAAGAATAAAAATTTTAAAAAAGAAAAATAATAAATCTAAAAGAAATACAAATAATGCAATCTACAGGGAACTCTAAATCTAAGGAAACATGTAGAATGAAAGCAAGGGATAGAAGAGTGTTATATAAAAACATGGCCAAAAGAAAGCTGGGAAGGCCAAATTATGATATAGAAAACAGTTTAAAGAAAGAAGTTATCTGAGATAAAATACATTTTAAATAAAAAAAATTGAAAACAGGCAAAGTAGAATATTATATGAAAAGAAAAAGCTTTCCCTAGAATACTGCAAAAAGAATAGATATAGTTTCATCTCACTCCATATATATAAGATATAAAAAGTTAAGATTGACAGAAATAAAGAAAGAAATAGAAAGTAGCACTTGAATACTAGGAGACACCAATATGCACTTGCTGTAAATGAAAAGTCAAAAAATGGTAATTAAAAAAATGGAAGATTTTGAAAATAATTTAAACGAATTTGACATATTCTAATTGTTTTCAATAGAAATGGAATATCAAAGTGGATCAAAACAGGAAATTAATAAACCAAAGATTAATAAGTATAAATATTAAAATTATTTTCTGATCATCAGAGAAATATATTAGAAATCAAAAGTGCAAAGTATGTTAAAAAATCCACACTTACATGGTAATTGATTGCACAGTCTTGAACATAATCTTTTTCCAGAATTGAAAGATTAAATTAAAAGACCTTTAGTGAATACATAGTGAACATACATAGTGAATACATAGTGAACATAGTGAATTCTGAGTGTAATATGGTCTTGCATATACAGCATATTAAGACATTTGAACACCAAATTTTATTACAGCTTTAATTAACAGAGCTACTATGAGGAAGCAAACCAAATAACCCTTGAAATGAGTGGATGGAGCAATTTGAAATATATAAACTACAGAATATTCTTCAATTAAAAAGTAATAAATTTTTGCAAAATCTGTAATCAGGATAAATTTTCAGTACATTATGTGAACTGGAAATATGTCACTGTCACAACAAAAATCATGGGAGAACTCTACTTATATATGACAACTAAAAACAAACAAACATGCAAAAAACCTTTTGAACAGAAATAAGAATGACATTAAGTAACAGAAGACAGAAATGAGCACTCGTTTACATGGAAATATATTTATTGATTTTTGAGATGTAAGCATTATACAGATATATTATGTGACAATTTGAATTAATATTGCTGAACAGTATGCATGATAGGGTGAAAGAGTAAGTATTGTTTTGTGGTTTTGATCACAAATAAATTTACAAACAACACATAAAAGTATAAAGAATAGTAAAATGTTTGAAAGGTACGTTTAAAATGCTATGGTATTCATCCTATAAATAAGAAAAAATTCATGAATATATATACAAAGGGCATGCATATAATCCAGAATTACTACTGTAATTCTGAGACAGGGAGATAATAATTTCAATGCCATCTTCAAAATATTTGTGAGAACCTCTCTCCAAATATAAATGGAAAGGGGCTGGGTATGTAGCCCATGATTAGAGTACCCTTGAATTCTATCCCTATTACATTCACATATAAAAAATTACATTACTATGCACATATACAGGAAAAAAAAACAATCTGGATAAAATGTAAAATTCATTTACAAGAGTATACTACCGATACAAAAAAGTAAAAGCAAATAAAACTTTATTGTCAATAGAAACAAGAATCATGCATATCTTAATTTCAACAATGTCCCAATGAAGTAATGGGAACTGTTATATATTCATAAAATATAGACAAAAATAAAACACTGTTTTCTGAAGTAAGGAAACATCTTCTACAACATGAAATGTAGTCTATAAAATGAAAGAATAAAGGAAAGGAAAATTTAACCAACCATAGATATATTATTTACAAATGCTTTCATGTAACTACAATTTGCAAATATCACTACATACCACAAAAGAACATTTATTGTGAATCTTGACTTTCATTTCACAGAAAATCCATAACAAGTATTTATTTACAAAGAGCACATGTAAATGAATTTAATGAATAAGTATATGAATAATATTAAACTACTTTAAGATATTAATTTATTAAAATGGTTTGACCTTGAATTCTCCAAAAATGCACATTATCACCTGGAGACACACAAATAACAGAAAATCTTTTAGATCATGCTAACATTCAGTAGCAAAGGGGAGTTTGGGTGAAAAATTTAAATGAACTTGGACATCACTGTAGACAAACAGAAGATTTTAAAGAATTAGAAAACATGATAAACATAGGGCAGTACATATTCAATGATAACAGGAGAAATAAATCTAAGCTTCTGAAAAATCTTTTCTGCTAAGAAATTTCTTCATCAACATTTTGAAGTTTGGCTTCTTCCTTGAACTTTGTACTTCTCAACTGTGTCTTCTTGTATGTGTAGGCTACAATATTTTATATCACTCCATTATTCTCAGTATCACTTTTCTAAAGCAAAGCATATATAACATACCAAGAAAGGGAGAGATTAAAGTTGAAAAGAAATGTAATTAACATTTTATTTATACAAAAAATGTCCTGTTTTTCTTGAAAGCACAAATCTGAAACACCTTCTTGTAGAGAAATTCTCAGAAGATATTCATCAAAGAAGAAAATTAAACAATTATAATTAATTAAAAATTATGAAGGGAAGTTATGCTTACCCAGGAAGATCAAGTTTCTGTAATTCTCTAACATCACATTTCTATATAAGTTTTGTTGATCTGGCTGAAGGCATTTCCACTCCTCTTCAGTGAAATCAATGGCCACATCTCTGAATGTCAACAGTTCCTGAAATAAGAATAGGTAAATAAATACTAAAGAGGAGAAGGGAGAAGACTGAATTTCATCTGACAGTAGCTGCAGAATGTGGATTGACTGGCAGAGGATCTCAATGCATCAGACCTTGGACTGCCCAGAGAATCTCTGTTGAAGAGGTGATTGTCTACTGTTAGCCTGCAGATTCACTGCAGACTGCCAGGGGTTCCCCAGCTGCCTGCTGTTGCCTGGAAATTTACTGCCACAGTACCCAGAGGTTTGGTTATACATGGCTGCCACAATTTTGAGACAATAGCCAGGAACTGAAGGACCTGTGGCCAGACTGACCAAGCCCCATCTATAGGACACCTCAGCCCAATCAACTGCACCCTGTCTCATGGACCCCCAGACCAACTGACCACAACCCACCTCTGGGAATCCTCAATCAGACAGACCACACCCTACTCCAGGACCCATTCCCAACCAACCACACCCTGCCCCAGGACTTTTATCCAAACACACCCATGCCCTAAGTTGCAGCTTCCCATATGTCAACATACTTGTTAGGCAATTTGGTCATCTTGGATTATCCCAGAAGTGGAAGCTCCCAACTTTAGGTGGGGCAAGTCCCATCTTACACCTGCTGGACACTGGAAGCTCATTGTCATGTACCTCTCATGCATCAGGCTACTGAAGACTGGAAGCTTTGAATAATACATAGCTCTTATAGTGCAGGGTTTTTTTTTTCCT
This sequence comes from Sciurus carolinensis, assembly GCF_902686445.1. Classification (NCBI taxonomy): domain Eukaryota; kingdom Metazoa; phylum Chordata; class Mammalia; order Rodentia; family Sciuridae; genus Sciurus; species Sciurus carolinensis. The sequence goes on along the minus strand of NW_025920616.1, from coordinate 2,811 downwards.
CCTTTTTGAAAAATTGTAAGTTTTTGTTTCTTTACTTTTCTTGCTCTATTTTCCTTTTATTTACCTGTTTCCTCAGTTTTTTCTTCCTTTTGTCATGCTAACAACCAACTTCTCTTGATTACACTTTCACACTTTCTACTATCTAGAACTTCTATAAACTCTTTTCTTACCCCATTAACAGTTACATCCTACACTGCTCTCCATCCTCTTTGTCCTCCATTAGAAACTGAAGACTTTTTGCAAATCTATCTGCTATACTCTAGATAACAATTGAACTCATCCTCTCTGTTTATGTTGACAAAATTTTTAATGCCTTCAAAGGGGCTATTTGGTTTACAGCTGCATATTATCTATACTGGGTACTGCTAATGTTGATTTCCCTCTTAAAGAAGAGGTTTTGGAAACCTATAGAATCATTATAAACCTAAAGGGGGAAACTTCAACACCAAAGATATGTGCTGCTATAGGGGAAGATACATGAACAACATGAAAAAAAAGGAATAAAATATTTCAAACAAATCTAGATTGTATATTCAGAGAAACCAGTGACAGCATGGTAGAAGAAATGTCAGAAAATGAGTTCAGAATACACATAACTAAAATGAGTTATAAAGCAAAGGATGAAATAAAAGAGCGAATGCAGGCAATAAATGATCACTCCAATAAGATTTGAAAGAGCAAGTGTAGGAAACAAAAGATCACTTCAAAAAAGTGATAGAGATTCTCAAACAAACAAATAAAAAAAACCCAGAAATTATTGAAATGAAGGAAACAATAAACTAAATAAAAACTCAATGGAAAGCATCACCAACAGACTAGATCTGTTGGGAAGAAAAAATCTTCAGATAATGAAGACAAAATATTTAGTCTCAAAAATAAAGTTGACCAAACAGAGAATATGGTAAGAAATCATGAATTAAATCTCCAAGAACTCTGGGACATCATGAAAAGACCAAGTTTAAGAATTATCAGAATTAAGGAAGGCACGGAGATCCAAATCAAGGAATAAACAACCTATTCAATGAACTGATAGTAAAAGAAATTCCCCAAACCTGAAGAATGAAATGGAAAATCAAATGCAAGAGGCTCACAGAACATCAAATGCAAAAAATTACAACAGATCCACATCAAGGCACATTATAATAAAAATGCCTCACATACAAAATAAGTATAGGATTTTGAAGGCTGCAAGAGAAAATCATCAGATTACATATAGAAGGAAACCAATATGGACATCAGCAGACTTCTCAGCCCACACCCTAAAAGTTTGAAGGGCCTGAAACAACGTATTTTAAGCTCTGAAAGAACATGGTTGCCAACGAAAGTTACCTTCACATTGGAAGATGAAAAAAAAATCCTTTTGTGATAAACAAAACTTTAAAAAATTAACAAATTGAAAACCTGTGCTAAAGAACATTCTCAGCAAAATATTACATGTGGAGGAAATGGAAAATAGCAATGTAGTCAGCAAATGGAGGAACTGCCTTAAAGGAAAAACCAATCAAAGGAGATATCAAGTCAAGTTAAAAACCAAAAATAAACCCAAATGACTGGGAATACAAATCATATCTCAATAATAGAACTGACTCTTAATGACCTAAACTCATTAGTCAAGAGATAGGCTGGCAGATTGGATTAAAAAGAAAGACCCAACAATATGTTGCCTTCATGAGACTCATCTAATAGAAAAGGACATCGCTAGATTAAAGGTAAAGGAATGAGAAAAATAAACTACCACACACAGGGACTCAGTAAAGAAGCAGGGGTTTCATCCTTATATCAGATAAATTGAACATCAAGTCATAGCTAGTCAGAAGGGATAAAGAAGGAAATTTCATACTGTTTAAGGGAACTATAAATCAGGAAGACATAATGATCATAACCATTCATGCCACAAACAATGATGCATCCATGTATATCAAAAAAATCCTTCTCAATTTCAGGAATCAGAGAGCCACAGTGTAATAATTCTGGGTGACTTTAACACACTGCTGTAACCACTTGATAGATCTTCCAAAGAAAAACTAAACAAAGAAATCACAGAACTCAACAAAACTATCAAAAACTTAGAATTAACAGAAATATATAGAAGATTTGATCCATCAAAGAGTGAATACACTTTCCTCTCAGCAGCACATGGATCCTTCTCTAAAACAGACCATATATTATGACACAAAGCAGTCCTTAGCAAATGCAAAAAAAAAAATAGAGATAGTACCTTGCATTCTATCAGATCATAATCAAATGAAATTAAAAATCGATGACAAAATGAAAAGCAGAAACTACTCCACACCTACAGACTAAATAATATGCTACTGAATGAAGCATGGATAATAAAAAACAACAGGAATGAAGAAAAAATCTTAGAGGTAAATGAGATTGATCATAAGACATATCAAAATCTCTGGGACACCATGAAAGCAATACTAAGAATAAAATTCATTGCATGGAGCTCACTCAGGAAAAGAATAAAAAGTCAAAAACTAAAAGACCTAACATTACATCTCAAAGAATTAGAAAAAGAATAACAGACCAACATCAACAGTAGTAGAAGACAGGAAATAATTAAAATCAGAGCTGAAATCAATAAAATTGAAACAAAAGAAACAATTCAAAAATTGATGAAACAAAAAGTTGGTTTCTTAAAAAAGTAAGCAAAATAGATAAAACCTTAGCCACACTAACAAAGGAGAGAGAAAACTCAAATTACAGAATTTATGATGAAAAAGGTAATATCATGACAGACACCACTGAAATACATAACATAATGAGAAACTACTTTGAAAATCTATAGTCCAACAAAATAGAAAA
>NW_025920615.1:0-45518 GCF_902686445.1 Sciurus carolinensis | reverse complement strand
GGACATTTTCTTCCCTTGTTTCTCATAATGGTCAGTTGTCAGTGGGACCCTGAGATATTGCAGTTTTCCACTATTGGCTTATAGTGTCCCAGTAGATTTCCAGTGTATCACCTCCCAGCCTTCAGTAGCCTGATGTCTTGGAGGAATCTGATAAAGCAGCTCATTCGAAGAATACTGCCCCTAGCCCCCTACTGGTTCCACGTTTTGGAACTGGCTCTGTGCGGAAATGCTCTCACTGTGGGCCTGCACCGTGCAGCTGGCCATGTGGGAAGAGCCCACTGCCGGAGTGTGGAAGACTACCTTGGGAAGACTCAAGCTGCCCTGCCCGGCTCTGCTAAGCCACCTCTATCTGGGCCTGCCACCCGGGCCGAGCTTTACCCAGTGGACAGACTCACCCGTGGCTCTATTTCAGTCCGAGTCTCTCTATGCCTCCCCCTCTTAGCTCCTGGGTTCTGGAGCGACCGGGGGTGCAGTCTCCCTCTAGGCCGCCATCTTGGGTCTCCCCGTGAAGAGAGCCCGCAGCCGGAGTGGGCAGAGCCGCCTGAAGAGGTCTCCGGCTGCCCTGCCCTTATCCCTGAGGCTGATTGCAGATCGAGGCTCTCCGCTGGTTCTTTGCAGGAGTACACTGCACTGCAGCGGCTCCGGGACTCGGAGCCTGCTCTGTTCAGAAAGGCTCTCACTAGCGGGCCAGTTCCGTTCCGAGAACCTCCCATTTTCTTTCAGAGCTTGAAAAATGTTGTTCCAGGCCCTTCCAGCTTTTAGGGTCTGGGTTGAAAAATCTGCTGATATCCATATTGGTTTCCCCTGAATGTAATTTGATTCTTTTCTCTCACAGTCTTTAAAATTTTGTCTTTATTTTGTATGTTAGATATTTCCATTAGAAAGTGCCTTGGTGTGGGCCTGTTGTAATTTTGTATATTTGGAGTCCTATAAGCCTCTTGTACTTGATTTTCCATTTCATTCTTCAGATTTGGGAAATTCTCTGATATTATTTCTTTGAATAGATTGTTCATTCCTTTGGTTTGTTTCTCTAAGCCTTCCTCAATCCCAATAATTCTTAAATTTGGTCTTTTCATTATGTCCCATAATTCTTAGATTCTGTTCATGATTTCTTACCATCTTCTCTGTTTGGTCAACTTTGTTTTCCAGATTATGTTTTCTTCAAATTCTGAGGTTCTGTCTTTCAGGTGTTCTATCCTATTGGTTATGCTTTCTATGGAGTTCTTAATTTGGTTTATTGTTTCCTTCATTTCAAGGATTTCTGTTTGCTTTTTCTTCATTATCTCTAACTCTTTATTGAAATGATCTTTTCCTTCCTGTATTTGCTCTTTTAACTGTCGATTGATGTGATCATTCAATGCCTGCGTTTGCTCTTTCATCTCCTCGTTTGCTTCCCTGATTATTTTAATTATGTACATTCTGAACTCCCTTTCCGACGTTTCTTCTGCCATGCTGTCATTGGATTTTATGGATGTAGCATCTAGGTTTGTTTGGGACATTTTCTTCCCTTGTTTTCTCATATTGCTCAGGTATCTACCCCTCTAGTAGTGAAACTCTGGGATAGTGCAGATTTCCTCTATTGATTAATATTGTCTCTGTAGATTTCCAATAACTCACCTCTTAGCCTTCAGTAGCCTGAAGTCTTGAAGGAACTTGATAATGTGGTGCTCCACTAGGAAGCTGCCCCTCTAGGGGTGGTGGCCTTCAGGTGGGGTATATTACCTGTCAGTGGGCACAGGCGCCTCCACTTGTTGACTGATGGTCAGCCAAAGGGGGACTAAACTGCAGACTGGGGCATGTCTGATCTGGGCCTGTGTCTCTGGTTCTACTGCCCTGGTGGGAAAGCCTCACCCAGCAGGGAAGACTCACCCAGTGGGGAAGTTTCACTGTGCAGCTCTCCTCTGAGACATTTCCTTTGGTCCATAACTACCATCTGGACTGGGAAGCCCTCCTCTGAGATGATTCCCAGGGGTCCTGACCTACCACCTGGGCTGGGGAGCCCGGCCCTGTGAGGGATTCCCTTGCTGAGCAGCCCTCCTCTGCTACGTTCCCCAGGACCTGAGCTACTGCCTGGGCCTGGGACCCTCACTCTGTGTTGAAGCCTCTTGCTGTGTGGCCTTCCTCTGCAATGCTCCTGGTTGACTGGGTACTCAGCTCCAGCAGGGCAGTCTCACTGGGCCACTCTAATCCATGAAGTTCCCTGTGTTTCAGGACTACTGCCCCATCCAGGGAGCCCGACCAGTGGGATTCACCTGGTGGCTCTGAGTTGATCCCGAGTTTCATAGTACCTCCTCTTCTTGACTCCTCAGTCTTGTCAAAGGTCCTCTAGTCTCCTGTAGTTGTCTCAGGAAGGGAGCTGCCCTTCCAGTGATGATGGCCACACCCTCAGGAGTAATTCAAAATGCCTGCACCAGCCTATAAAGAAGCCTCTGGCTAGCCCCACATTACAGGCGGGCTGGCTTGTCTGCCACTTGCTCCACAATGGCAACAGACCTTGGTGTGGTGGTCAGGTGGGGTCGCTCAGTGATGGCGTCTGTCTTTGGCCTGGTGGTTGGGCGGTTTGGCTACCCGCCGCCTAGCTCCACAAGGCAGGCGGATTGGGTTCCCGCCTGCTACCTCCACAATGAAGGCAGCCTGACTCACCTGCCAACTCGCTCTGCGACTGCGACAGACCAGTGATGGCGCCATCCTGGGTACAGGGTCAGGCGGGGTCACTCAGTGATGGTGCCAATCTCTGTCTCCTATTGATTTTGTGTTGCAAAAATTCAACTCAAGAGACTTAAACAAAAAAGAGTTTTATTTGCATCACTACTAGAAAGACTGGAATTAGACCACTACTAAAAAGCCTGGAGTTAGAATTGGCATCACTACTAGAAAACCTGGCATTGAACCAATGATTCCACAAAGTTGTAAAACATCAGGTTCTGTATTTTTTGGCTCCATCATCTTTAACATGTATATTATTTCTCTATGCTCTCAAGTTGGCATCACATTCTAGGCAAGAAAAGGAGAGAGACAAAAGGCATAGGATGAATACCCACTGAGTCCACTCCTTTTCATCAAGGAAAACAATTTTTCCTGTAAGTCCCATTCAGGTACTTTCATTTATATTTCATTGGTCACAATGGGTCACAAGCTCTCTCCTAGTCATATGGAGTCTGGAGAGGAGAGCATTTTAAGTGTGTACATTTTTTCTCCAAACAAAATTATGATTCTGTAAAGAAGACAGAAAGAATAGAGATCAGATAATTTGCAGTATTTCACAATGATGCATATAAATGTTTGCAGATAGGACCAATTTGGTATATAAGTGACATTCAATAAATGTTACTTTTTGACCTCTGAATCAGAAAAGTTCACATGATAGATAACATCAAAGTCAGTCTTGGAGCTAGAGGTATAGCTCTGTGGTAGAACACTTGCCTAGCATGAGTGAGGTCCTGGGTTCAATCTGCAGCATGGCATAAAAAATAAATAAATAAATAAAATATAGGTATTGCATCCATCTTCATCAAAAAGTAAATAAACAATAAATAAAACAAAGTCAGTCTGACTTATTAGAAACATATGAAAGAGCCAGAGTCCTAGGTAGGAGTGTCCCACTGAAATGTGTATCTACATGCCATTTATTAAGGAATTTGCAAAGTGATCCAAAATTCATAAAGACAAACAATTACTTATAACAAATCCTTACACATTAAGCTCCAGTCCACTAGCTTTAAACAATTTCTTATCTTTTACAATTAAGCTTATTCTTTTGGGCCATGGCATTATCTTTGGGTTAAAATGCCAACATAACACCTTAATATGTGTAACACAGTGGTCTCTTGAATACTTAGCACAGCAGCACAATTAAAAATGTGAGCTAATAGGTGTGTCCTTAATGAATGAATGGGGGCACTTACCAGCAAGGTAGAGGTGGGGATTGGGAAACTCCAAACCAAGGAGTAAGCCCACGGTAGTTCTACATAGGCCAAAGGTAGATCTAGATGTTACCAGAGGGAACTTATGAACTACCACCCACTTTTCTATTTTGGTTTGGGATGAACCTGCTGAGTCCTCATGTTCTTAATTTTAAGCCAATTTTGGGACATAGAGACACCAACAAGTTTGTTAGACTGTGATATCTTTCCCAGTTCTCTAATCTACTGACAAAGCTTGGCCTCAATCTTCTTCCCATTATCATGATTAGAATTTCTTTTTGGTTGGAAAAAGAAGACTAGAACAGGAAATAGGGGGTCTGTTCAGTTTCTAACTCTGACAATCACTTATTGGTAACACCAGGAAATAGCATTCACATTGCAAAGCTTTACTTTCCTTACTATAACATGAGTATAAGAATCACTTTCTAGCTCACAAGACCATCATGTACAAGAAATCAGGTAATTGAAGGAAAGTGATTTAAAAAGAATAAAGTCTAATATGTTGTTAAAATATAATAAATAATTTTCCAGGTTTATCTCTTACATATTCAGTCATTCAAAAACACTTATTGAAAGATACTGTTTGGGGCACTGTTCTAACATAAAGGATAGTATCCGGTAGAAGACAAACATGGTCTCTGTTTTCTTAAAACTTCAATCCTGAGTTGGGCACCATGGTTCAAGCCTGTAATCCCAGTGGATTGGGACTCTGAGGCAGGAGGATCACACATTCACAGCTGGCCTCAGCACCATAGTGAGGCCCTAACAACTCAGTGACACCCTGTCTCAAAATTTTAAAAAGGGCTGGGGTTGTGGTTTACTGGTTAAGCACCATTAGGTTCAATTCCAGGTACAAAAAAAAAAAAAAAACCTTTGATTCTGGTAGGTGACCTGAAAATAAGCAAAGAATTATTAATTATTAATTACAAATGAATAAGTATATGGCAATATTAATATTAAAGCAGATATGTGATTGGGGGTGTATGAGTGTATCAATTAGAATTTGACCAGGGAAAGAGAACTTACTCTATGGATTCCAAGTGTGAAGTGTTTTTAATACAGGCATTAAGAGATTATACAGAGGTTTTCAAGATGGTGGACTAGAGGGCGGCTGCATTTCACGTTGCTCCAGGATGCAAGATTCAAAAGAGGAGATAGTGAGAGACTTGGGACAAACTCAAAGCCGCCAGGTGAGTCTCTCCTGTTGGGGAGGCGTCCCGGATGGGGCGGTAGCCCTGGAATGCAGGGAAGTTTGTGAAGTAGAGTTGCTCGGTGAGACACCCCTCCCCCCGCTGGAGCAGTAAACACGGACAACTGGGAACATCGTAGAGGAGGCGGCTCAGCACAGTGCTTGGACTTGGAGCGACCACTGGGGCTCCGGGCGGCTGCTTGAGGAGGAGCTGCGTGGCAAGCTGTTTGGACTCAGAACAACCACTTCTGAACACCGGGGGGTGGCCCGGAGGAAGAGGAGGAGTGCGGCGGGTCGCTTGGTCTGGGAGTGACCGCATCAGAGCCACAGGCAGTTGCCAGAGGAGGAGCTGCGTGGTGAGCTGTTTGAACTCAGAATGACTGCTTATGAACACCGGGGGGCTGCCCAGAGAAAGATGAAGAGCACGGCGGGTCGATTGGTCTAGGAGTGACTGCATCAGAGCCACAGGCGGTTGCCAGAGGAGGAGGTGAGTGGTGAGTTGATTGGACTCAAAGCGACCGCTCCTGAACACCGGTGGCCTGCCTGGAGGAGGAGCGCGGTGGGTCACTTGGTCTCGGAACCACCGCTCCTGAACAAACGGGGGGCTAACCCGAGGAGGAGGAGGAGGAACAGGGTGGGTCACTTGGACTCGGAGTGACTGCCTAGGGCTACGGGCGGTTGGCGGAAGGAGGAGACATGAAGTGAGTTGCTTGGTCTCCTAGTGACTGTGTCGGAAACCTGGTGGCTGTCTGGAGGAGGAGGTGTGTGGCGGGTCTCTGGGTATCAGAGCTATTGTACGGGGCTCCAGGTGGTGGCTCAAAGGAGGGGTGGCATAGCCAGGCAATTAGGTACAGAGCAGGGTCCGAGGAGTTAGGCGGCTTCTTGCTGGAAGAGCCACACAGAGACACGCCTAGGGGCGGAGCGAAGTTTCCAGGACTGCGGGCAGATTCTCTGAGGAGAGGCAGCCCAAGGAGACTCGCCTGCAAAGGGTGAGGCTCCCAGGCCCAGGAGGTAGGTCCGGGCCCCTGGGAACGTTGCAGAGGAAGACAGCCCAGCCCAGGCGGTAGTTGTAGATTGAGGGGAACCTCTAGGAGGGCAACTGACCAGCGAGACCTCCCCACTGGGTGAGTCTTCCCTGCCGGGTGAGTTTTTCCCACAGGGACGGTAAAACCAGAGACACAGGCACAAACAGGCCTTGCCTCAGGCCCCAGCCTAGTTCCCCGTTGGATGACCATTGGTCAACAAGTGGAGGCACCTCTGCCCACTAGCAGGGAATATAGCCACCTGAAGGCCACCACCCCTAGAGAGGCAGCTTCTTCCTGGAGTTCCGCATTATCAACTTCCTCCAAGACTTCAGGCTACTGAAGGATAAGAGGGGATATACTAGCAATCTTCAGGGACATTATAAGTCGATAGAGGAAATCTGCAATATCTTAATGACCCACTGATTCCTGAACAATATGAGAAAACAAGGGAAGAAAATGCCCTAAACAAATCTAGATGTTACATCAATAAAATCCAACGACAGCATGGCAGAAGAAATGACAGAAAGGGAGTTCAGAATGTACATAATTAAAATGATTAGGGAAGCAAACGATGAGATGAAAGAGCAAATGCAGGCATTGAATGATGAGATGAAAGAGCAAATGCAGGCATTGAATGATAGCACCAATCGACAGTTAAAAGAGCAAATACAGGAAGCAAAAGATCATTTCAATAAAGAGTTAGAGATATTGAAAAAAACCAAACAGAAATCCTTGAAATGAAGGAAACAATAAACCAAATTAAGAACTCCATAGAAATCATAACCAATAGGATAGAACATCTGGAAGACAGAACTTCAGATATGGAAGACAAAATATTTAACCTCGAAAACAAAGTTGAACAAACAGAGAAGATGGTAAGAAATCATGAACAGAATCTGCAAGAACTATGGGATATCATGAAAAGGCCAAATTTGAGAATTATTGGGATTGAGGAAGGCTTAGAGAAACAAACCAAAGGAATGAACAATCTATTCAATGAAATAATATCAGAAAATTGGGAATGAGGAAGGCTTAGAGAAACAAACCAAAGGAATGAACAATCTATTCAATGAAATAATAGCAGAAAATTTCCCAAATCTGAAGAATGAAATGGAAAATCAAGTTCAAGAGGCTTTTAGGACTCCAAATACACAAAATTACAACAGATCCACACCAAGGCACATTATACTGAAAATACCGAACATACAAAATAAAGACAGAATTTTAAAGGCTGTGAGAGAAAAGAACCAAATTACATTCAGGGGGAAACCAATACAGATATCAGCAGATTTTTCAATCCAGACCCTAAAAGCTAGAAGGGCCTGGAACAACATTTTTCAAGCTCTGAAAGAAAATGGATGCCAACCAAGAATCTTATACCCAGCAAAACTTACCTTCAAATTTGACGATGAAATAAAATCATTCCATGATAAACAAAAGCTAAAAGAATTTACAAAAAGAAAGCCAGCATTACAGAACATTCTCAGCAAAATATTCCATGAGGAAGAGATAAAAAACAAAGAAGCAAATCAGCAAAGGGAGGAATTAACCAAAAGGAACTGTCAAATAAAGTAGGAACTAAGTTGTGTCAAAAAATAAATAAATAAATAAATAAAATTTTAAATATGAACCAAATGAGCGGGAATACAAATCATATCTCAATAATAACCCTGAATGTTAATGGCCTGAATTCATCAATCAAAAGACATAGACTGGCAGATTATATTAAAAAGAAAGATCCAACAATATGTAGCCTGCAAGAGACTCACCTCATAGAAAGAGATACCCATAGACTAAAGGTGAAAGGATGGGGAAAAACATACCATGCACATGGACTCAGCAAAAAAGCTGGAGTATCCATCCTCATTTCAGATAATGTGGACTTCAAGCCAATGTTAGTCAGAGGGATAAAGAAGGACATTTCATACTGCTTAAGGGAAGCATAAATCAGCAAGATATAACAATCATAAACATCTATGTCCCAAACAGTGGCTCATCCATGTATGTCAAACAAATCCTTCTCAATCTCAGAAACCAAATAGACCATAACACAATAATACTAGGTGATTTTAACACGCCTCTTTCAACACTGGACAGATCTTCCAAACAAAAATTGAACAAAGAAACCATAGATCTCAATAACACAATCAATAATTTAGACTTAACTGACATTTATAGAATATACCATCCAACCAAGTGCGAATACACTTTCTTCTCAGCAGCACATGGATCCTTCTCTAAAATAGACCATATATTATGCCACAAAGCTAATGGCAGCAAATACAAGAAGATAGAGACACTACCTTGTATTCTATCAGATCATAATGGATTGAAGTTAGAAATAAATGAAAGAGTAAAAAACAGAAACTACTCCAACACCTGGAGATTAAACAATATGCTACTATATGATGAATGGATAACAGAAGATATTAGGAAGGAAATTAAAAAATTCTTAGAAGTAAATGAGAACAAAGAAACATCATATCAAAATCTCTGGGACACTATGAAAGCAGTACTTAGAGGAAGATTTATTTCATGGAGCGCATTTAATAAAAGAAGTAAAACTCAAAAAATAAATGACCTAACACTACAGCTCAAAGCCCTAGAAAAAGAAGAACAGACCAACACCAAAAGTAGTAGAAGACAGGAAATATTTAAAATCAGAGCTGAAATTAACAAAATTGAAACAAAAGAAACAATACAAAAAATTGACAAAATAAATAGTTGGTTCTTCGAAAAAATAAACAAAATTGATAAACCTTTAGCCACACTAACAAAGAGAAGAGGAGAGAAAACCCAAATCACTAAAATTCGGAATGAACAAGGAAATATCACAACAGACACGACTGAAATACAAAACATAATTAGAAGCTATTTTGAAAATCTATACTCCAACAAAATAGAAAATTTTGAAGACATCAACAGGTTTCTAGAGACATACGAATTGCCGAACCTGAACGAGGAGGACATACACAATTTAAATAGACCAATTTCAAGTAATGAAATAGAAGAAGTCATCAAAAGCCTACCAACAAAGAAAAGTCCAGGACCAGATGGGTTCTCAGCCGAGTTCTACAAAACCTTTAAAGAAGAGCTTATTCCAATACTTCTCAAAGTATTCCATAAAATAGAAGAGGAGAGAACCCTCCCAAACTCATTTTATGAAGCCAACATTACCCTGATACCTAAACCAGACAGAGACACATCGAGGAAAGAAAATTTCAGACCAATATCCTTAATGAACATCGATGCAAAAATTCTCAACAAAATTTTAGCAAATCGCATACAAAAACATATTAAAAAGATAGTGCACCATGATCAAGTGGGTTTCATCCCAGGGATGCAAGGTTGGTTCAACATCAGGAAATCAATAAATGTCATTCACCATATCAATAGACTTAAAGTCAAGAATCACATGATTATTTCGATAGATGCAGAAAAAGCATTTGATAAAATACAGCACCCCTTCATGCTCAAAACACTAGAAAAAATAGGGATAGTGGGAACATTCCTTAACATTGTAAAGGCCATCTATGCTAAGCCCATGGCTAATATCATTCTAAATGGTGAAAAACTGAAAGCATTCCCCCTAAAAACTGGAACAAGGCAGGGATGCCCTCTTTCACCACTTCTTTTCAATATCGTCCTTGAAACTCTAGCCAGAGCAATTAGACAGACCAAAGAATTTAAAGGGATATGAATAAGAAAAGAAGAACTCAAACTATCCCTATTTGCTGATGATATGATTGTATACTTAGAGGAACCAGGAAATTCCACCAGAAAACTTTTAGATCTCATTAGTGAATTCAATAAAGCAGCAGGATATAAGATCAATGCACATAAATCTAAGACATTTTTATACATAAGCGATGAATCTTCAGAAAGAGAAATTAGGAAAACTACCCCATTCACAATAGCTTCGAAAAAAATAAAATACTTGGGAATCAATCTCACAAAAGAGGTGAAAGACCTCTACAATGAGAACTACAGAACACTAAAGAAAGAAATTAAAGGAAACCTTAGAAGATGGAAAGATCTCCCATGTTCTTGGATAGGAAGAATTAATATTGTCAAAATGACCATACAACCAAAAGTTCTATACAGATTCAACGCAATTTCAATTAAAATCCCAATGATGTACCTTACAGAAATAGAGCAAGCAATTATGAAATTCATCTGGAAGAATAAAAAACCCAGAATAGCTAAAGCAATCCTTGGCAGAAAGAGTGAAGCAGTGGGTATCGCAATACCAGATCTTCAACTCTACTACAAAGCAATAGTAACAAAAACGGCATGGTATTGGTACCAAAATAGAAAGGTGGATCAGTGGTACAGAATAGAGGACACGGATACAAACCCAAATAAATACAATTTTCTCATACTAGACAAAGGGGCCAAAAATATACAATGGAGAAAAGATAGCCTCTTCAACAAATGGTGCTGGGAGAATTGGAAATCCATATGCAACAGAATGAAACTAAACCCATATCTCTCACCATGCACGAAACTAAGCTCAAAATGGGTTAAGGATCTCGGAATCAGACCAGAGACCTTGCATCTTATAGAAGAAAAAGTAGGTCCAGAGCTTCAACATGTCGGCTTAGGACCAGACTTCCTCAACAGGACTCCCATAGCACAAGAAATAAAAGCAAGAATTAATAACTGGGATTGATTCAAACTAAAAAGCTTTCTCTCAGCAAAGGGAACTCTCAGTAATGCGAAGAAAGAGTCTACAGAGTGGGAGAAAATCTTTGCCAATCATACTTCAGATAGAGCACTAATCTCCAGAATCTATAAAGAACTCAAAAAATTCTACACCAAGAATGCAAATAATCCAATCGACAAATGGGCTAAGGAAATGAATAGACACTTCACAGAAGAAGATCTACAAGCAATCAACAAACATATGGAAAAATGTTCAACATCTCTAATAATAAGAGAAATGCAAATCAAAACCACCCTAAGATTCCATCTCACCCCAATTAGAATGGCGATTATCAAGAATACAAGCAACAACAGGTGTTCGCGGGGATGTGGGGAGAAAGGTACACTCATACATTGCTGGTGGGGCTGCAAATTAGTGCAGCCACTCTGGAAAGCAGTGTGGAGACTCCTTAGAAAACTTGGAATGGAACCACCATTTGACCCAGCTATCCCACTCCTTGGCCTATACCCAAAGGACTTAAAATCAGCATATTACAGAGATACAGCCACATCAATGTTCATAGCTGCTCAGTTCACAATAGCCAGATAGCCAGATTGTGGAACCAACCTAGATGTCCTTCAATTGATGAATGGATAAAGAAACTGTGGTATATATATACAATGGAATATTACTCATTCATAAAGAATGATAAAATTATTACATTTGCAGGCAAATGGATGAAACTGGAGAATATCATGCTAAGTGAGATAAGCCAATCTCAAAGAACCAAAGGACGAATGATATCACTAATAAGTGGATGATGACACATAATGGGGGGTGGGAGGGGTTAGTGTTAGGGTTAGAGTTAGGGTTAGGGAGGGTGGCAAGAATGGAGGAAGGAAGGACTGTATAGAGGGAATAGAGGGGTGGAGGGGTGGGGGAAAGGGAAAAAATAACAGAATGAATCAAACAAAATTACCCTATGTAAATTTATGATTACACAAATGGTATGCCTTTACGCCATGTACAAACAGAGAAACAACATGTATTCCATTTGTTTACAATAAAAAAAAAAATAAAGAGCCCATACAGGACACATACAAACAGGAAAAATAATAATAATTAACATATTTATGACTAAAAAAAAAGAGATTATACAACTGTTGTATGAGCTGAGGAAGCATAGATAATGTATGCTACTAATAATGATTTTATCCTAAAGTGCAGATCTGGGTGATTTTCAAGAGCTCATGGGGAAACTGTTAAATTTTCCAGAATCTTAGGGAATCTGTGCCTCAGTGAAGTGAGTAGTTCTTAAAAACTCTTGGGAAGGTGCTATAAATTTCACATCTGCCTACATATCTGGTTACAACTGCTTCCACAGAATAATGCCTCCTCCTTTCAACTTTCATGAAAGTGCTCCTTGTTGGCAAACTAACTTAAATCATATAAGGTAGGAGATTCTGACAAATATAGATCTGAATTTACTACTGAGTTGACAGAGACAATCCAGAACACTAGGAACTACTTTAAGCTGTGTCATAAAGTGTTTCTGACAGGAACTTCAGAAATTGTTGTACACATTATGTTGCACAAAGTCACTCAAGAGAAGAATGGAAGGGCTGAAATTCAACCCACACTCTGTTAGTCAAAACTCAGGCCCAGACATTGGATTGTGTTAGGAAAAAGGAGAGCCTTTTACTAGCTAATTCTTGAAGTTGCTCGTCTTTGCAGTTCATCTTGAATGGGGAGGTGCCCTTTTTAATTTACACAAAGGCACTATGTTTTGGCAATGCCCTGCTTTCTAAGAAGGTGATAATCAAGACTTGAGTTATGGTTTGAACTATGATATAATATATCTCATCCTATCTCTTCTAAGCACCTTTCAAAAAAGATCCACATATTAGTTTTTCCCTGTGTCAGTAGACTGATTAACTTCTGTTTAACCTTGGTTCGGTTGCCAAGAGTTATTGATTAGCTGGCCAGCTGGAATACTAAATTTCTGAATGACTGACTTAAAAACTGACAGATTGAATGTCAACTTATTTGATAGCCTGACTTGCTGACTAATTGAATGATTGGTTGGCTGACATTAGCTGTCTATTATACACACATATTGTCTATCTGATTAGTGGTCTGGTTGACTGAATGCTAAGTTACTGTTTTCTATATCATAGATGATTGATAGACCATCTGATGGAATGATTTCACTGACATACAGTCTTGGTGACTGACTTTTTGACTGACTGACCTACTTGTTGATAGTATAGTGAGTGATAGACTGTCTAGCCCTTGTTCAAAAAGATGAGTCTTTAGGCCAACTGATGGGCAAGTTGACTGGTTGTGCAAATGACTGACTGGCTAGCTATTTTTTTGTCTGAAAGACTTTCTAGCTATATGGTCATGTACAGAGACAAGAATGAAGGAAAAAAGTGTGATAATATACAGAATTCAAGATATTGCCCATGCAGATAAAAGAGGAGGGACTGTTGATAAGCAGAAGGAGAAAACAAAGGGGTTAACAGTTTTCTTCAAATACCTCGAGGGGAAAATGACTTTAGACAAAATCAACCCATTAATAATGAGGCATGAAATTAATGTTAGCTCTAAACTGCTTGAGACACAATGCTCATTACTCAACTTGATTGTTAACGAGGAAAATAACAGATGAAACTTGGATAACAAAGGAACAGTGAAATATTAGGAATGGCCATAAATGAGTCACTTATTGAGCCAGCAGATGAGGACCCAGAGGGCACAAATCCCAGAGCCCATGGATTAAGCCCCAAGCACTTAGTCATAAAGAAGATCAGAAAGAAGAGAAATTTCTATTTCCTAGGACAGAGAAAGGAATAGATTATTCTTTCTTTCTTCTCTAATTAACTAAAACTGTAGTCTTTGAACTTTTCTTTTTCTCAGTGTCTTTTTTTTTTTGGTGGGGTACCAGGTATTGAACACAGGGCACTCAACCACTGAGCCACATCCCCAGTTCAATTTTACATTTTATTTAGAGATAGTATCTCACTGAGTTGCTTAGGGCCTCATTGTTGCTAAGGCATGCTTTGAACTCAGGATTCTCCTACCTCACCCTCCCAAGCTGCTGAGATTACAGGCATGCACCACTGCAACCAACTAACCAGTGTCTTTTGACTTATACTAAGAAATGCCAACTGGTAATGTATGTACTGTAATCTACTCATTATTCATTATATGCTACATGCCAATCTCAATGCCTATCCACTCATTGTTTCTTTTTTTAATTTTTTCAATATATATTTTATTTCTACTGATCTAACTCTTGAGTTTACTAATAATCCTTAAAGTTATTTTGCTAGATTGTTATTACTCTTAGTAAAATGAATCCCTAAATTGTTTCATATACATCATTAATTTAAATGACAATCAAGTATACATTGAACAATATATGTTTATGCACAGTTTGGAATTTTCAGACTTGTTCTTCTTTTGAAACTCAATATGCACAATTTCAGAGAAGACGAGATAAAAATTGTCAATTATCAATATGAAATAAGATCAGTTCCAGATAAACAATAATCTTTTTTTTATTCCTTGTTCAAAAATGGGGTACAACTTTTTATTTCTCTGGTTGTACACAAAGTAGAGTCACAAAATTTGTGTAATCATGTGTATACATAGGGAAATGATATTTTTTTCATTACATTATCTTTTCTTCCCCCAGATCCCTCCCCACCCCTCATTTCCCTCTGTACAATCCATCCTTTCTCCATTCTTCCCTTACCCCCTTTCCCCCATTATGTATCATCATCCACTTATCAGAGAAATCATTTAGCCTTTGATTTGGGGGGGTTGACTTATGTGACTTAGCATGATATTCTCCAACTCCATCCATTTACATGCAAATGCCACAACTTTACTCTTCTTTATGGCTGAATAATATTCCATTGAGTGTGTGTGTGTGTGTGTGTGTGTGTGTGTGTGTGTATCACAGTTTCTTTATCCATTTATCTATTGAAGGGCATCTAGTTGGTTCCACAATCTATCTATTTTGAATTGAACTGCTATAAACATTGATGTGGCTGTATCACTGTAGTATGCTGATTTTAAGTCCTTTCGGTATAGGCCAAAGAGTGGGATAACTGAGTCAAATGGTAGTTCCATTCCAAGTTTTCTAAGGAATCTCCACACTGCTTTCCAGAGTGGCTGCAACAATTTACAATTTCACCAGCAATGTATGAGTGTACCTTTTTCCCAACATCCTCACCAACACCTATTATTGCTTGTATTCTGGATAATAGTCATTCTAATTGGAGTGAGATGAAATCTTAGGGTAGTTTTGATTTGCATTTCTCTTATTACTAGAGATGTCGAACATTTTTTCATATATCTAATGATTATTTATAAATCTTCTGGGAAGTGTCTACTCAGTTCCTTAGTCCATTTATTGACTGGGTTATTTGTATTCTTGGTGTAAAGTTTTTTGAGTTCTTTATAGATTCTGAAGATTAGTGCTCCATCTGAAGTATGTGTGGCAAAGATTTTCTCCCACTCTCTAGGCTCTCTCTTCACATTGTTTGTAGTTTCCTTTGCTGAGAGAAAGTTTTTAGCTTGAATCTATCCCATTTATTGATTCCTGCTTTTATTTCTTGTGCTTTGAGAGTCTTGTTAAGGAAGTCATGGTTTCTTATAGAGAGCTTTCTACACCTTCAGACCCTACTAAAGGAACATGTAGCTTTACCCATATACATGGCCATACCTACAAAACTAAGGTGCAAATTTAATGAGATGTTAGCTTAGATATAGACTTGACAGTGAGCTATGACACTGTTATACAAAGATATGCCAGGGCATCTCTCTAACTCATGAGAAACTGAATTAAGAAATAGAGTGAGAAGGAGGCAATTATTAGTAGGTCCAGAACCAGATAAACAGAGAAAAGAACAACCATGATGGACCTATTTTAAGTCTATGCTATGTGGAAACAGAATAAGCAGTAGCCAGGAGGCAGAGAAAAGGGTGATAAAACTGGTCATAATTGAAAGATAAGTGGAGAAATCATGCAGAAACTGAGTTCCATTCATGGAAAAATATTATATTGAGGAGCCAAAGTCCCTGAAACTTCTTTGACCCATTTTCTGGTCCCCTTTTTAGCCCTTGAATACCAGATTGTTTGCTTTCGCAGGACTCCTGGGAATAAGTCTTTAAAATAAATCCTCCATACTTGAAAAAAACAAGTGAGTCTCTTATCATCAAAAGTTTTTTATCATCATGAAGTTTGTATATAGAATCTCCTAATCTCTTCGTCTTCTCCTCTAGATTTCCATAGAAGTTAAGCCTTTCATCAAAGTGTTCCCTCTTCTCTATCTCTTCTATATACCCAGGAGCTTCTAAGCAAAATACCAGATGTATTCCCATCTGCTAAGATGTATAATTTTTCCCAGCCCCACAGGTCTTAGATGTCTAGTAATTATCAATATTAGTTCAACAGTTTCACATTCTTTTTAAAAATTTTTTATCCCATAAGCCTGATAAGGGAGCAAAGTAGCTGTTGTTGTCCTCATCATTGAGATGATTTAACAGAGACCCAGGGAAATAAAGAATGGATCAAAAGTCACTCACACAGCATTCAAGTTAAGACTAGAACTTAACTTTTCCCGACTTCCAATCCTGTGTTTTATCTGTATTTTCTCTGGTGCTTAAACAGTCACTGTTAAGGCCAGAGTTCTCATAGAGCATACAAAAGATGATATATTGTGCAAACTAAAGAAAATATTTAAAATTTTAAATAGACTTCTCCTGGGAAGATGGAGCAGGCATAAACCTACTCCTCATGTTATGTGAAATTAATGACCATGGGTGATCTGTTTTTTTGTTTTGTTTTGTTTTTTGAAGGGCTGGCAATTGAACCCAGGATCTCATGCATGTTAGGCAATTGCTCTATCACTGAGATTCAATCTCAGGCCAGATCTTGAAGCTATATGTAAAATAAAAAATAAAATGTTGAAATGAGTTCAGTATGGTGGTACACACCAGTAATCACAGCAACTTGGGAGGCTGAGGGAGGAGGATTGCAAGTTCAGCAATTTGATGAAAACCTGTCTGAAAATAAATAAGTAAAAACTAAAAAAAAGGGATGGGGATATATATATATATATATATATATATATATATATATATATAGAGAGAGAGAGAGAGAGAGAGAGGTTTTTGGATTAAGGAAATGGTCCATGTAATCATGAGATCTGACAAATCTTAAAATTGCAGACAGGCTGCCGGCATAATTTCTCCTCAGAGGACCTTAGTATTTTCTCTTAAGGCCTTCAACTGATTGGATGAGGCTTGTCATTATATGGAAAGCAATCTGATATTTCAACATCTATTGATTTAAATGCTAATCACCACATTTATAAAAATATTTTTGCAGCTACATCTAGACTAGTGTTTGACCAAACAACTACACCCTAAAGCCTAGTCAATTTGCCCCCATAAAATAACCAGCAAAGTCTACTTATTGTCAACTTGAGACCCACACATTTCTCCTTAAAATATATTCAGGCTCCAAACAATAACAGTAAAAATATACTAACCCCCAACATGGTACATCTATATTGCATACAACCAAAAATGCACTAACCCTTTTCTCAGAAGAGGAATCAGATCCTTGGGTGATGTTCACTCTTCTTTATATCCTATAACTTAAATATATTATGATACAAAGTCATTACAACTTATGTAATATGAATAAGGGGTAGAAAAAATAAGTATTTCATATATGTATATATATACACATATGTACATATTCTACATATATGCATACATTTATGCATGCCTGCATACCTATATGCACTGCATATTATAACAAAATAAAGAAGAAATACCCATAATGATTACAAGCCTAACTTCTGAATCTGGTTATGTGTTCATAGCTAGTATTTATATGATTTTCTTCCATTACCCATTCTGTATTCCCTTTGCTCTCAACAAACATCCTACTTAGTAGTATGACCTAAAACAGCATTCCTGAGGGTCTGGGACATTAGAATTCCTACCTGAATTCAGTGATTGTGGTTTTCCGTTGACTTTAATCACAAAAAATGATAATATTAAGAGATGCCTCACAGGATTTCCTGTATTCCAGCTACTTCTATCCTCATCTCCATTGCAAAGTAGTAATTTGATTTTCCCTTGGTGAACAGGATCAAACACCCTGACCAGTACAGTAACTCTTTTCCTTGCCCATTGATTTAGAGGCACAAGGAGCCCAAAGTGGCTTGGTGGAAATCTTAATTTCTGGTCCTATTGAATCATTGCTGTGTCTTGTGGTAGAAACATTCCTCGCATTGAAACTAAGATCTTTTGACCAGTAAAATATAATAAAGTGGCAGAAAGAGGAAGCAAAATTTGTTAGTGGTAAATTTGCTAAGAGTAATAGGGATTGGTAGTACTGTATTTCTACTCCCATATTCCTGGCCCAGAATCCTTGTTGTGGGAGAAAAGGTAGCATATATAGGATACTGAGTTAGAACCCCCTGGAGAACATTTCTCCATCCCTACAAAGTACTGCCATTCAACTGATGGCTGGAACTAAGATTTTAAAACTCCAATATCCCATAAAATTGATTGCTGCAGGATGGTGGGGAAAATGGTAACATTGATAAATTCCATGAACATAGATCCATTGTCACATTTCTTTTGATGTGATGTGAATTATCTTATTAGAAGCAAAACTGTGTGGGAAATACTACTATGACAGCATTTTGCTCCCCCAATCTATGTATTAAAGTCCTAACCACCAATGTGACTATATTTGGAGTAAGAAAGTAATTAAGGTTACATGTGGTTTTAAAGGCGAGGCACTAAATGAATAGGATTAATGTCCTTATAAAACACCAAAGATTTATCTGTCTCTCTCCCCACATGCACACAAGGAAAACTCACACAGTGAGATGATGACTACCTATTAGTACAGAGAAAGGCCCTCACCAGGGACTGACCATGACAGACCTTAACCTGGATCTTCAAGTTCCCAAAATTATTATAAAATATGTTTCTGTTGTTTAAGAAAATCAATACATGGGCAAGACATGGTAGTGCATGTTTGTCATCTTAGCAACTTGGGATACTAAGGCAAGAGGATTTCAGGTTCTAAGTCAGCATTGGAAACCTGTCTCAAAATAAAAAGGTTTGGGGATATAACTCAGGTATAATGCTACCCTAGATTCAATACCCAGTACTGAATAAAAAGAAAAAGAGAAAGAAAAAAGAAAACAAAACAACAATACATGGTATTTTGTTATGACATCTAGTGATGACTAATAGAAATACCAAGTTAGCAAACAAGGCATTGTATGGTAATATTAGCAGAAACATTGTGTGAAGGAAAGACAAATACATATCCAGAGTAAATTTTATTCAAGTGAGAACAAAATACTGCCGTGATGGAAGAGGTATGATGTAATCAACCTGCAACCAGGCTAATCACCTGGACTCAGTATTGGTTTTCACTGTTGATAGATTTGGTACTCAGAAGTGGCTGCTGCAAGGTCAGCCTTGGTAAGTGAAAAATCATGTTGCTAAACTTGTGCATACCTTCTATCACTGCCACCATGACCACTGTGTTCATGAGTCCACTGGGCAATGACAAGAGTAACTGGGAAAAGAAACCGGTATTCATGGAATGAGTCACCCAGCCAATTAATTACTAAAATTCTCCTCATCTGTAGTTACCCTTTGGAAATGTTCACATGAAACACAAATATCTTCCTATTTTTTTTTACTCATTCAGAAAGTTATATCCACATTGCTCTTCTCCAGAACTCCTTGTTACCAATTTTCCCATTATGTTCCTTCCAAGTTTTTGATCATCTAACCAAACTGTTGGCCATATCCCTTGAACTAGCACACAGTAATATGTCTGTCCATTTCTCTTTCCAAGCAAAAGTAGTGAAATTTGTACTGCTAGAAATTATGCTCAGTAAAAGGATTTCCCTTCATCACTGTCCTTCTGATATGTCACAAAAGGGGGATTCTGTACTCAAGCTGTCCACTTGTGGGTGTTATCTGTAAACCAAGCCCTAGTTTCCATTTGCTTTGTCAACTTATCATAGGAAACCCTTTATAAGGCTTAGGTTCAGGATGGGAAAAAGAATGTAATGTGGGAGAAATGGGAGTGATGAACATTTGGGCTACTTCATGTAACTCACTTGTGCCTTCTGGTCCTGCTTGAGACTGATCTTATTTATACCACTAGAATATGATAATACAGTGCTTCTGTGCATATTCAACTTCATGGCTTGGTGGTTCAGATTAGTCAGTTTGTGAAAGGAAGCTCAGTTTTCATATAATTTGGTGGCCCATGGTTAAGCATGCAGTCTTTCTGAAGTCCAGTAGCAAGCCAAAAACTGTTTCCCAAAAGGAACATAGTCATCTTCAGAGTGTTCAAGGATTTCCTAAAACATTCTACTTGTATAAACCATGATTCACTTACAAGACTGCCAGAGTCTCCAAACATTATCAATATATTCTATGGATACCTCTAACACCATTAGCTCTGCTAGCTTGGATATGGTCCAAGTGCATCATATGCCATAGATCAGTTTGTATGGCAACCCACACCTATTGTCAAGTCCTTTCTTGTTCTGAATCCTACTACATTTAGCAGCTTTTTTGTCTATACCACCCAATGAAGAATATAATGCCTCCAAAATCCAAAAAAGACCACTAGGCATTGTACCACATTTTTTATTGTAAGAGGGGCAACAGGTAATAACTTATCCTTAGAATAGATATGCCTCATATCACTGAACCTCTAGAAATTTTATTGAATTAGAATACTCTGTATTATTGTTGGATTTATTTTTTGCCCTTTGTCATGTAGATATCTTATCAAAAATCTGGTGAAGATAATTCTTGCTCATTTGTTTTACTAAGCATGATGCCATCAATGTCATAGACCAGTGTGATCCAGGGAAAGGGATCAAGATCCCTGCCAACTAACTTATGAGAGAGATCTGGAGATATATTGATATATTCTTTGAGGTGGGACAATGAATGTGTACTGAAGACTTTCATAACTAAAAGCAAATTGATTATTGTGGTCTTTACTAGCAGATGTAGAAAAAAATTGGCTAGGTCAATAGCTGAATATCATATATCAGAGGATGTGTTAATTTGCTTAGGCAAGGAAACTACATCTGGTAGAGCAGATGCAATTGAACTAATCACCTTCTTAAAGCTTATAATAATCCAATATAATTCTCAAAGATTCATCTATTTGATACACTTACCAAATATGAGTTAAATGTAAGCTGAGAAGGAAACCTCAGCTTCCACCTTGCGAGGCATTAAGGAAGTCCCCACCAGAGTGGTATAATGAGGTACCCTATGTCCCCACTAGAGTGGTGTCAGAAAAGGTTAAGTAGGATGCCAAACTTTCCACAAGGAACATGTTAGCCTGTCACAAAAGTGTGAGTGGAGACCTCTCAGGAGAAGTGGCTTCCTCTACCACTTGCCAATAATAAGGAGCCTCATTCACTCTGTCCCAACTGAAATGACATCAGAGGTAAACTAGTGGTGAATCAGGACTCTCACCATCACCAAAGAAGTAAAGAAATTCCTCAAGCACAGAATCAAGTGAAGTCATTCTGGGAGTCAAAATACCCCCTCCAAACATTAATGAAGACTCACTTTCTGTCAACACAAACTACCTAAGGAAACTGAATTTCTAACTTAGCTATAAGTAATAAGGTGGCAACCTCATTTTCCCTGCCATAATGTTTTTAAAACTCATATGTACTACAATTTAAATATTTAAATATATCTAGAATCTAGTAACATAAATGAAAATGTACATATTTTAATTAAAAATCACTCTTCAAACCAAGAACAGGAAGGTCTCAAACAGAATAAAGTGAAAAATCAATAGATGGCAAGACGATTTTCAGAAAAATATTTTAAAGCACTCATGGTAGAAATCTTTCAACACAAAATTACAAACCCATATGAAAAAGTAAAAAATAAGAAAGCCTCCCAAAAGAAATGTGAAGCCTCAGCAAAAAGGGAAATACTAAAAGAGAAAGAAGAAAGGAAACAGAAAACAAATGTAATTATAATTAATGTTTAAAATAATTGAAACAAAAATTACAAGAATACATTTAGTAGTATACAGGAAGATAGGAGACCGAAGAAATACCCAGTGAAGTGGAAAACAGAACAACCAAACTTATACAACTAAGAGAAAATACATTGAAAAAGGTAGACAGCAGAAGCTAGAGGACATATTAAACTATAACAGATCTAATATTTTTTATCATCAGAAGTTCAAATAGAGAAGAGAAAGAGTGAAGCAGAAAAAATATTCAAATATTAATGACTGAATTTTTTAATTTGCCAAAACACTTAAACCTATGGATTTAAGAAGCCCAAGAATCATCAAAAATTATAATTCCACAGATATTTATGCCAACACACATCATAATCCAATTTATAACAAGTAAAGTCAAGGAAAAATATTGAAAGTAGCAAGAAAACACCTTGTCAATTGAAGAAAACAAAAGTAATAGCAGCATATTTCTCATGAGAAACAATGGAGACAAGGAAGAAATGATATGATAAAAGGAAACAACCCAGGAAACTATATCCAATGAAAATGTATTTCAACAACAACAAGAAAAAAAAAGAAATCAAACCATTCTAGAATGAAGGAAAACAGAATTTGATATCAGCAGACCTGACCAAAAAGAATGGCTAAAATCAGTTGTGAGATATAAAAATAACAATAAAATATGGAACCTTAGATCATCAGAAAAGAATAAAGAAGAGAATAAGCAAAAATAATGGAAAATAAAATATGGTTTCCTTCCTTGAATTTTCTAAAGAATATATGACAGTGCAAAAACAAAACTGTCAGCATTGTTCAATTATGTAGAGGGAATATTAAACAATTTTATCATGACTATGGAAGGATAAAATTAAGTTTTGTATACTTCACTAGAATTGGATAAACCGCAATATCGCTAGATAGTAATATATATTACTATATATACTATGTATATATTATATATACTATATATATTACTATACACACACACACACACACACATGTCTATATATATAAAGAGAAAGAGTGAAAGAGAAACAAAGAAAGGTAGAGACTCTAGAAAGACAAAAATACCCAAAGAAACAAATTTGAAAAGCAACATGAAAACAATAGAGATAAAAGAGAATTCTAAAAAGTGTTCAAGTAATCCACAGGAAGGCAAACAAATAAATACAGATAAAAAACAAAATAATCAGGAATAAAATTTAAAAGCAGACCTAGATCATAACATATCGATAATTATATTAATTTTAAATGTTTGAGATAGACTATTTATAAGATAAATAATAGATAATGTGGGTAACAACATCAGAATTTTGTGTACTAAGAGGCAGATCCTTGTTTCCTCAAGAAAATACTAAAATAATAACTAGGGACTACCTAAAATAACTTTATAGACACTGTGGAAATCAGTCAAACATCTATGTCAGTCAAATACCCAATCAAAAAAATGCACACTCAAATGGAGAGAAATTTCCTAACATTTTACATTGTCTTTTCCCTACCTTCTCTGTCATATTGCAGCCACTTCCTGTTTTCTTTTCTCTCAGACTGGAAGGAGTAGAGTGGAATTTATTTGCTGTATTTTAACAACTCTGTGCACTGATGAGGACTAGTTTCTGTTTTGCCTGCCTTGGAGCTCAAACTGAAAAAGGTTGTATAACTTGAATCTAAGGCTATAAAAGGCTGTGAAAGACAATGGATAGGAGAGATAGGGAATGGTTGATCGGTGGGTAGTAAGTTACAGTTAGGGGCAAGAAGTTTTGGGCTACTATTGTGCAGTATGATGACTACAAATAACAATTATGTACTATACATTCCAATAGCCAGAAGAAATATTTTGAAATATTTCACCAAAGAGAATTAATTGATAAATGTTTGAGGATATAAATATATTTAGCTGGATTTAAATATTAGGCAACATTTAAAATAACGTTACATGGTACCCAACCGACATGAACAATTGTATTTGTATTTTGTATATAATTTTTTAAAAAAATATTATTTAGTAAAAAACACTCTCTAAAGAATCCATTTAAAATTTTTTGAAATGAATAAATGATGTTATGAACAGAATGTTTGTACTTACCCCCTCTCATTCATATATTGAATACCTAACTAACATTTTTTTAATTTTCTTTTCTTTTTTTAATTTTATTTTTTTATTTTTTATTGTAAACAAATGGAGTACAACTTGTTTCTCAGTTTGCACATGAAGTAGAAGCATACCATTTGTGTAATCATACATTTACATAGGGTGATGGCATTTGATTCATTGTGACTGTATTTGGCAAGTACCAGGTTTGCCTCATTGACACCCAGTAGCAGTCTTGGACCTGAGTCCCAAAGACCAAGCATCCATCTTGCCCCAGTCTTCAGACCCCTCCCACACCAAAAATGGCTTCAGGTATCAAGCCAGTTCCAACTGCTCCAGGCTCCAGACTGATTTCCATAGGGCCAGGATTTCAACACCACCTGATCACCATACCAGGACCTATGGTTATAAACTTGAGTCAGTGCTAGTATAAGGCCAGCCCTTATGGTCCCAATCATTAGGCTCAACTCAGCATCAGGGAAGGCACTGAAGACCCAAAGCTTTAATCCAGTACCAGCAGACGTAACTTCAAGGCCTGTCTCAGCATGAGGTTGTCACCTATAGACCTCAGCTCGAGGAGACCTCTGCAGTACCAGACTCCAGGCCAGCATCCAAAGATATAGCTTCCATATTTTCCCAGCACAGTTATCCCCTGTACCCAAAATCTCCAGGACATCCCCTGGGGCCCAAAATCAAGTGGATCCCAAATTCAGACCCATCCTAGTCAACCTCAGCACCAGACCTGCTCCAAACATCCAGCTTTCAGCAATCCAAGATTGTAGGTTGGCCCTAATGGCCTAAGGCTTCAAGTCAGCCCTCAAATACTTAGCCTTGATGCCAGCATCCATAGACACAGTTCTAGGATGGTCCCCAGAGACTGAAGTTTGAGACCTGTTCTGGGGACCCAGATACCAAACTAATAACATGCATGGACTCAAATTCTGCACCATTCCTTGCAGACCCAGTGTCCAGTTGAGCCACACTGCCATACTGAACCCGGACTCCAGGATGGTTGTCCTGGCCCTAGACTCCTGTAGATCCAGAGTCCAGGTCCATTCCAGTGTACCCTGACACTATGTAGACCCCTTTGTACCAAGGCCTCAAGGTTGCCTCTGTGGACTCCAAAATAGCCACTATATATCCAGAACACAGGCCAACCTTTGCAGACACAGGCTCTAGACTCACCCTAGGACCAGGATTCCCCTGTGCAAGCTGGTGTCAGGCTGGCATGCAATAACCCAGGATCCAGATGGACCCTAGCTGCAAGATCATTGCAATGGACCCAGACTCCAGACAGGACTCTGCAAACCCAGGTGCCAGGTCTATTTGCATGGTGTCCTGGGCACCAGGATAGCACAGTCATGGACTTTAGCAGCAATTCTTCCCATGAATTCAGAAAGATGGGACACCTAGAAACTGTGGGCTAGGTGAATAGTGAAAGGCTTTCCCTATAAAAGTCAATGTGCAAATATTGAAAAAATTGCCTACTTCTTTAAATGAAGTATGCATGAACAGAAGAGTCATGAATAATCAGGGAAACATGACACCACTAGAGAAACAACTTAAAGAATAAGTAAATGACTCAAAAGAAATGGAGATTTATGAATTGTCTGATAAATAAATTTATAATAAGGATGGGCAAACCTAAAAAGAAAGAAAATAGATCAATTCTTCTCAGAGGTTGGTGGTAGGAGGTAGGGTCAAGGATGGAGTAGGACTCTTAACGAGTATAGGATTTCTTGTGGGGGATGATAAAAATGTTCTAGAATTTGCTAGAAGTAATGGATATACTAATCTATGAATCAATTAGCAACCACTGAGTTCTAAAAACAAATTTCCCAATAAATTCAATAAATGTCAGGTCTACTGTCAGGCAAAGCTGCCATATAATCAGAAAAGAGACTAAGATACTTCATAGGGAGATGGTGCAAGATGAGAAGCCCAGTACTTCAAAGTGAATTCAGTGAAAATCAGGAGGGGAGCCAGTTTAAAATTCTCTCATTGTTTACACTTTCTGTGTGAGACATCTTAAACCCATGCAATTTTATTGTCTGTTTTTCTCCTATTGCTTTGCTGTATGTGTATGTGTATGAGGGCATGCACACATGCGTGCCCAAGAACCAATGATTGTCTATGATTTCCCTCTCACAGTGTTGATGGGTACCTACACCATGAGACAATATGGGTTCATTGCTGGATGTGGAACAGACCTGTGGGAAACACTGGGCTGTGAAAAGAAGTGAAGCTGATGGTCTGCAGGTCTGAAGATCAGAGAGAGGTGGAGGGAACTTTCTTTTTAAAAATAATTATCTGAATTCTGTGATGAGAAACAAGGCATGGGACAGGTCTCATTTGGGTAGAAAGCTGATGCCCACAGCTTCCCAACACAGTGAAGTCTGAATAAATCTGTCTATCTCCCCCAGGCCCAGAGGTTTTGGGAGGACCTGTTGCCATGACCTGGACATTTCCCACACACACCCTATCAGCACATAGACCATAGACTTAGGCTCTTGGAACAAGAGGTACAGCACAATCTGCATTGGTCCATAGACTCTGTGAATGAAATGCTTAGTTCAGAGAGTTCTGAGGCTCCTACTATTGTCATACCCCTATCCTCATGTGAAAAACAGAGCTATTGAGGGTAAAATTAGCTCTGCAGTGGACTGACATTCCTGTAACCCGCTAGCAGGAAAGTAGGGGTGGAGCTTAGGCTAAGCACTCCACTAACAGGTTGAGTCTGTAAGGTTTGAAATGAGAAGGAACAAAATGAACTGTAATTGTGTCCCAAAAACCTACCCATATGTAATATATATTAAACTGAAGTTCTGGAAAGTGGTGTTTCCATCTAATCAAATAGCAGGAGGAATCTCAATCAAAAACAAAACACAAACTAAAAGTCTCAGAAATGAAAAGTACCATAAATCAAACAAACAAACAAACAAACAAAAAGAAAAACAGTTGAGGTGCTAACCAATACACTAGATCAAGCAAAAGACACAATTTAAGGATTTGATGACAAAATGGTTGAACTTTAATGTTCATAAAGTAACAAATAAAAAAACAAGAAATGAAAAGATGGTGGTATACCATGCAAATGTAATACAAAAGATGGACATTCGGATACTTTAAAAGCTGTAAAAGAGCCAGGTGTAAGTCCTTAACTATCAATAATTACTCTAAATAAAAGTAGAGTAATTTTCCAATTAAAATACAGAATAACTGGATAGATAAAATATAAAATCCAACTATATGCTGCCTATAAGACTCTTTAGCTTCAGGAATACACATAGGCTGACAGAGAGGTGTTAGGTAAAGGTATCTCATAAAAATGGCAACCATATGAAAGTACAGGTGGTTAGGTTTATATCAGACAAATTGGATTTTACATAAAAACTCTCTTAAAGGACAAAGAGCCTTAAATAACACTAAAAGGATTAATATTTGAAAAAGATACAATAAGAATTTTAAATATATACACACCCAACAGCAGAACACCTAAACATATAAAGCAAATAATAGATTTGAAAGGAGGAATAGACAGCAATACAATAACAGTATAGAACATTAAAACCCCTTTTTAACAATGGATAGTTCACCCAGATAGAAAATCAATAAAGAAACACTGGAATTATCTATACTTCAGGACAAATGGAACAGATACACATAGACTATTTCATGCAGCAGCTTCTTCTCAAGCACCCACTGAACATTCTGCAGCACAGATCATATGTTAGGCCACAAAACAGGTCTCACCAAATTCAGTAAGTTTGAAATTATATCAAGTATCTTCCAATCACAATGCTATAGAACTACAGATGATTAACAAAGAGAAATTGGAAAACTCACAAACGTGGAAATTAAACAACACAATCTTGACTGGCCAATGAGGCAAAAACAAAGCCAATAGGAAATTTAAGAACTATCTTAAAGCAAACAACAATAAAAACACAGCATTTAAAATTCATGGGACTCAGCAAAAGCTGTTCTAAGAGGAAATTTTATAGTTATAAATGCCTAAATTAAGAAAAACAAAAGACCCGAAATAAAAAGTTTAACTATACACCTCAAGGAACTAGAGAAAACATGACGAACTAAATCTAAAGGTAGGAGAAGGAAGTTAATAATAAAAATTAGAGCAGAAATATAGATAAGAAAAACAATAAGAACAATAACAGAAAAATCAGTTGGATATTTGAAAAGATAAACAAAATTGGGAAAAAAAACTTTGGTCAGATTACTTATATACATATATGAATATACCATAGTGAATTTCATTATTTTGTACATACATAAGAAACAAATTAAAAAATAATTATGGGTAAATGGCAGAAAAATCAAAAGAGGGAAGAGAGTAGAGGGTGGGGAGAGGAAAGTGGAAGGAGAAGTTTTGGAGTCTAAATTAGAACAAGATATATCCCATGCTTTTATGATTATGTCAAAATGGATTCTACTGTCATGTATAACTAAAATGAACCAATAAAAAAAAGAAAAGAAGAAAGAAGACTCCAATAAAAAAACCAATAAACAAAAGAAAGATAAGAGAGATTAGTGGAACAGAGGAAGGGTAGGTTGAGAGAGAGGAAGGAGGGATGGGAAAAGAGAGAAATGTTAAAATTAAATTGACCAAATTATGCTATGTACATATATACATATGCCATAGTGAATGTTACCTTTGTGTATCTATAAAGCAATAGCTAAAAAGTCTATAAATAAATATAAGGAATCCCAGTAGTGGAGAGGAGGGAAAAGAGTAGCACTAGAGACTGAAGTAGAGTAAATTACATTCCATGCATGCATAATTATGTCAAAATGAACCCCAATGTTATATATAACTATAATGCACTAATAAAAACTTTTAAAAGGAACATTGCAACTGATACTACAAGAGAAAAAAAATTGGAAAAAATCATGAATATACAAAAATTTTAAAATGTACCTCTAAAAATCCAGTGAAGCAAAGAGGAAATCAAAATATATCTTGGCACAAATAATACAGCATATCAAAAATTGTAGGTACAACAAAAGCAGTTCTTGCATAAAGTAATAAAAACCAAAATTAAGAAAGAAGAAAGATGTCAAACTATAACACAACCTAGGAGTAGCAAATATTAAGTGAAAGACACAAATATCCTCCACAAATATAATAAAACATATTCCACATATATATGAAAACTTGATTTATGACAGACAAGGCATTGCATGTCCTAAAGAAAAGGATAAACTTTTCAACAAATTTCCCTGGTATAATCAACTATCCATATGAAAAACATGAAGAAATTATATCTCATGAAAAATAATTCTATGTGGATTAAAGTAATAAATGAGAAATATAAACCTAAATGACTTCTGAAGGCTCTATGGTAAAAATGAATTAATGACTCTGGAATAAGGAAATTCTTCTTAAGACATAGACTACATAAACACACATAGCATAACATAAAGGAATAAACTGGTAAATCAATCTAGGTTAGTATTAAATACTTTTATCAAAAGACAGCATAATAATTATAAACTCATAAAAAAGAAAATTAAGAAAACAGTTCAATTTCCAATAGTATCAAAAAGAATATAATATTTAGAAACAAATTTAACAAAGAAAAGACTAATATACTAAACTAAAAACCATTGGTGAATGAAATTTAAAAAGATAAATG
Organism: Sciurus carolinensis; assembly: GCF_902686445.1. Lineage (NCBI taxonomy): Eukaryota > Metazoa > Chordata > Mammalia > Rodentia > Sciuridae > Sciurus > Sciurus carolinensis. The sequence goes on along the minus strand of NW_025920615.1, from coordinate 15,910 downwards.
AAGTGATAACCTTTCAAATAAATGCAAAGATTTTCTATCATCATAAATTCAGAGAATTTGTATTTTTAAAATGTTCACAATACCCAATGTGATCTACAGATTCAATGCAATCCCACACAAAAACCCAATAGAATTTTGACAGAACTAGAAAACAAAAATAAGTTTAAAATTTATACAGAAACACAAAACACCCTGGCTAGCCAAACAAATCTTAAAAACACAGATGGGGTCTTCAAAATATATCACAAAATATATTTTTAAAACATATAATCCTATAGTAATTGTCAAAAATATGACAGTGGTATGAAAATACAGGATAGACAGACCCTCCAAAATCCTATAAATATTTGCATGTCTATTAAACTGATATTTGGAAATGGTCTCATGAAAATGCAATGAGGAAAGGACAGTCTCATCAACAAATTGTGCTGGTAAACATGGAAATCCACATCTGAAAGAATTAAAGTGGACCCTTATATTACACCATACACAAAAATCAACTCAAATGGATTAAGGATTCTAAGACTGGAAACAATAAGACTCCAAGAAGAAAACACAGGAGAAAAAAATTCATGATATTGGACATGGCAAATTTTTGATATGACACCAAAATACAAGCAACAAAAGCAATATTAAACAAATGGAATTGCATCAAACTAAAAAACTTGTGCATAACAAAAGAAACAATCACCAGAATGAAAAGGCATTCTAAACAGAGTGGGAGTAAATATTTTCAAGCCTTAATATGAAAATGCACAATTCAATAACAATTCAATAACCAAAAACTCCATAACTTAATTTTAAAATGAACAAATAACCAAATGGATATTTTTCCAAAGAAGACAAGTGAATAGTCAACAGTTATAAGAAAATATGAACAACTTCCCTATCAGGTAAATACAAATCAAAACCACAATAAGATATCACTTCCCACCTGCTAGAATGGATTTATTTTTAAAAGACTATAATTATTGGCAAGAATGTGGAGAAATTGAAGTCCTTGTACACTATTGATAGTAATGTAAAATAGTGTTTGTCCTGTGGAAAATAATATGATGCATCCACAAAATAGAATTACCATATAATCCAGCCCTCCCACTTCTGGATATTTATCCAAAAGTATTGAAATCAGGAACTTAAAAAGATATGGGAACTTCCATGTTCACTGAAGCATTATTCATAATAGCTAAGAAAGGAAAGCACCCAAAATGTCCACCAACAGATGAGTGGTTAAGAAAATATGGCACATACATACAATGGAATGAATGTTATTCAGCTTTTAAAAGGAACTCCCACCATATGCAACATCATGGATGAACCTAGAGGACATTATGCTAAGTGTAATAAGCCAGGCACATAATGACAAATACTTCTGCTTTCACTTGGATGAGATATCTAAAATAGCCAAAATTATAGAAACAGGGAGCATTATGATTGTTTCCAGTAGCTAGGATGAGGAGAAATGCAAAGATGCTGTTCAGTTACAGTTATTTAAGATGGACAAGTTTTAGAGATCTGTTGCAAAACATTGTGCCTGGAGTTAACAATACTAAATCATGCACTTAACATTTTCCTGTGAGTAGATCTCATTTCAAGGGTGTTACTGCAGTACAAATAAATAGAGTTCAGCTGACTTGAAAAACTGCCCAATATAAGATATTTATATTGAACTTCATGGAAACAAGAAATAATAAACTGATTTGGTTAAGTTGAGAAAATAAGTCACCATCATTTATTACAAAATAAAATACTAAAAAACCATATAAATTCAGTGACATGAGAGAACACCAGTTGCCTAGAAATAAATCTTACAAAAGATGTGCAATAAGTTTAAACAGAAAAATATGAAACATTGTTGAGGGAAATTAAAGACTTAAGTAAATAGAGATGTATTTATGACTGATAAGTCCCCATGTATAAAAAAATCAATTCTCCGCAAATTGATATATAAATTCTTCCAAAATTGATATAAATTCAACAGCCGAGTTTTGTAGAAATTGACATTGCATTTATAAAATTTATACTCTAGCAGAAGATAAGGTGGGTGGACTTACCACACAAAATATCAATAATTATTATTAAATTACACCAATACAATTGTAGAGTATTGGTATAAGGCAAACATATCAATGGAATAAAATAGATAAAATAGTCAACAAACAGGTTTAAGATTATGTGAACACTTTATTAATGACAAAGGAGAAACTTCAGAGCAGTGGGGGAAGGGTTGGCAATTGGTATCCAGATAGAAAAATTAAATTTGGTGTCCCTATATCACATCATACAGTTCCAGTGGATTGTAGATTTAAATATGAGCAGTCCGTTATCTGTCTGTCCTGTACCAATCCACAATGAAGCAACAAAGAAGAAAAGAAAAACACATGCATTTTGTTTTTCTTTACTAGATTTAAGGAATAATTTTATAGGTCTTGCACATTCAATTTTTTATTACTCAGTCATAAAATAGAATGAATTTATGACATTTGCCAGTAATTGGTGGATATGGAGACTATCATGCTAAGTGAAATAAGCCAATCATAAAAAACCAAAGGTCAAATATTCTCTCTGATATGTAGATGCTAACACACAATGGGCATGGGGGATAGAAGTTCAGTGGATTAGACAAAAGGGAATAAAGAGAAGGGAGGGAGGATAGGAATAGGAAAGACAGTGGAATGAGTTACACATAACTTGCCTATGTTCATATATTAATACACCATCAGGGAAACTGCATATTATGTACAACCACAGGAATGAGATCCTAATTAGAATAAGATATACTCCATGCATGTGTAATATGTCAAAATATGCTCTACTGTCATGTATATCTAAAAAGAACAAATAAAATTTGAAAGCTATACATTTTCCTATACCTATACCTTTATTACCAGAGACTTGAATATGAGGTAGTCTTTCGGTTACATTCAAAATAATTTATTCTTTCAGTTTTGATGTTCCATTTTGATTCAAAACTATGTCAAAGATATTGCTTAATTTTCAAATAATAAATATTATTTGTAATCATTTTAAGAAGTTGATTTCAGCCATTTGACTGCCTCTCGCCTGTCCATCGCCTGCCTTACACCTATCCATCACCCATCGCACGAGGTTCAGCTCCCGATCGTCCAACAACAGTCAGCAAACTGATCGCTGACCACCAGTGGAGCACCATCTGCCTACTGTTGCCTGGAAGTTCACTGTTACAGTACCTGCAGGTTTGATTACACGTGGCTGCCGCCATTTTGAGAAAACAGCCAGGCCCCATAGGACCCCTGTTCAGACTGAGCCCTGTCTTCAGGATCGCTCAGCCTGACCGATCACTCCCTGCCTCCAGGGCCCTCACATCGACTAATTGCTCCATGCTGCCAGGACCCCCAGACCAACTGACTGCACCGGGACCCCAGACCGACTGATTGCACCTGGGCTCCAGGATCCCACAACCACACCAAACACACCCAACCTCCAGGACCCCTACCTGACCAACCACACCCTGCCTCCAGACCTCCTGCTGACCACGTCCACACACTGAGCTGCAGCTCCACATTTGCCAAAACATTTGGAAGCCAGAGCGGCAATCTTGGATAAACCTGGAAGCCATAGCTCCGATCTTTAGGTGGGGCAAATCCCATCCTGAGACACCTGCTGGGGACTTGAAGCTCATTGTCAGGAAAGGATTTGGAAACCTATAGGGCCACTATAAGCCTATAGGGGGAAATCTGCAATACCCCACATATGCACTGCTAGAGGGGAAGATATATGAACAACTTAAAAAAACAAGGGAAGAAAATGATCCAAACAAATCTAGATTCTATATTAATAGAACCCAATGACAGTATGGTAGAAGAAATGTCAGAAAAGGACTTCAGATTATACATGATTAAGATGATTTGTGAAGCAAAGAATGAGTTAAGAGAGAAAATGCAGGCAATGAATGATAATACCAATAAGCTGAAAGAGCAACTGCAGGAAGCAAAAGATCATTTCAACAAAGAGATGGAGATTCTAAAAAAACAAACAAACAAACAAACAAAAATCCATGAAATGAAGAAAACACTACACCAAATAAAATACTCAATGGAAAGCATCACCAAAAGAATAGGCCATTTGGAAAACAGAACCTCAGACAATGAAGACAAAATATTTAATCTTGAAAATAAAGTTGCCCAAACAGAGAAGATGGTAAGAAATCATGAACAGAATCACCAAGAACTATGGGAACTCAGACAATGAAGACAAAATATTTAATCTTGAAAATAAAGTTGCCCAAACAGAGAAGATGGTAAGAAATCATGAACAGAATCACCAAGAACTATGGGACATCATGAAAAGACCAAATTTAAGAATTATTGGGATTGAGGAAGGCACAGAGATACAAACCAAAGGAATGAACAACATATTCAATGAAATAAAATCAGAAAATTTCCCAAACCTGAAGAATGAAATGGAAAATCAAATACAAGAGGCTTACAGAACACCAAATGCACAAAATCACAACAGATACACACCAAGGCACATTATCATGAAAATGCCTAACATTCAAAATAAAGATAGGATTTTGAAGGCCGTGAGAGAAAAGCATCAGATTTCATATAGGGGGAAACCAATATGGATAGCAGCAGACGTCTCAACACAGACTCTAAAAGCTAGAAGGGCCTAGAATGACATATTTCACGCTCTGAAAGAACATGGTTGCCAACCAAGAATCCTATACCCAGCAAAACTGAACTTCAGAATTGCAGATGAAATAAAATCCTTCCATGATAAACAAAAGTTAAAGAATTTACAAATAGAAAGCCTGTGCTACAGAATGTTCTCAATAAAATATTCCATGAGGAGGAAATGAAGAAACAACAATGTAGATCAGCAAGGGGAGGAACTACCTTAGAGAAAAACCCACCCAAAGGAGAAACCAAGCCAAATTAAAAACCAAAAATAAGCCCAAATGACTGGGAATACAAATCATATCTCAATAATATGCCTGAATGTTAATGGCCTAAACTCATCAATCAACAGTCATAGAGTAGTAGAAGGGATTAAAAAGAAAGACCCAACAATATGCTGCCTGCAAGAGACTCATCTTATAGAAAAAGACATCCACAGACTAAAGGTGAAAGGATGGGAAAAAACCTACCATGCATATGGATTCAGTAAAAAAGCAGGGGTTTCCATCCTTATATGATAAAGTGGACTTCAAGCCAAAGTTAGTCAGAAGGGATAAAGAAAGACATTTCATACTGCTTAAGGGAACCATAAATCAGGAAGACATAATGATAGTAAATATTGATGCCCCAAACAGAAGTGCATCCCTGTACCTACAACAAATCCTTCTCAATTTCAGGAATCAAATAGACCACAACACAATAATTCTGATGACTTTAACACACCACTGTCACCACTAGATAGATCTTCCAAACAAACCCCAAACAAAGAAACCATAGAACTCAATAACACAATCAATAACCTAGACTTAATAGACATATATAGAATATTCCATCCATCAACAAGCAAATTCAATTTCTTCTCAGCAGCACATGGAACCTTCTCGAAAATAGACCATATGTTATGCCACAAAGCAGCTTTTAGGAAATGCAAAAAAATAGAGATACTGCCTTGTGTTCTATCAGACCATAAAGGACTGATGTAGAAATCAATTACTACAAACAGAAATTACTCCAATGCCTGAAGACTAAATAATATGCTATTGAATGAAACATGGATAACAGAAAACATCAGGGAGGAGATAAAAAAATTCTTAGAGGTCAATGAGAATGAAGATACAACATATCAAAATCTCTGGGATACTATGAAAGTGGTAGTAAGAGGAAAATTCATTGCATGGGGCACATTCCAGAAAAGAATGAAAAGTCAACAACTAAATGACCTAACATTACAGCTCAAAGCCCTAGAAAGAGAAGAACAGAATAACAGCAAAAGTAGTAGAAGACAGGAAATAATTAAAATCAGAGCTGAAACCAACGAAATTGAAACAAAAGAAATAATTCAAAAAATTGACAAAACAAAAAGTTGGTTCTTTGAAAAAGTAAACAAAATAGACAAACCCTTAGCCACACTAACAAATAGAAGGAGAGAAAACTCAAATTACTAAAATTCATGATGAAAAAGGAAATATCACGACAGACACCACTGAGATACAGAACATAATGAGAAGCCAGTTAGAAAATCTGTATTCCAACAAAATAGAAGCTACTGAAGACATTGACAAATTTCTAGAGACATATGCTCCTCCCAAACTGAACCAGGAGGACATACACAATTTAAACAGATCAACATCAAGTAATGAAATAGAAGAAGCCATTAAAAACCTACCATCCAAGAAAAGCCCAGGAGCAGACAGATTCTCAGCTGAGTTCTACAAGACCTTCAAAGAAGAACTCATTCCAATACTTCTCAAAGTATTCGAGGAAATATAAAAGGAGGGTACCCTACCAAACTAATTCTATGAAGCTAATATCACCCTCATATCCAAACCAGGCAAAGACACATCAAGGAAAGAAAATTTTAGACTGATATACTTGATGAATATAGATGCAAAGATCTTAACAAAATATTGGCAAATTGTATCCAAAAACATATTAAGAAAATCGTGCACCACATTCAAGTGGGGTTCATCACTGGAATGCAAGGACGGTTTAACATCTGTAAATCAATAACATAATCCAACATGTCAACAGACTTAAAGGTAAGAATCATATGATTATTTCCATTGACACAGAAAAAGCGTTTGACAAAATACAACATCCCTTCATGATCAAAACTCTAGAAAAAGTAGGGATAGTAGGAACATACCTGAACATTGCAAAGGTTATTTATGCTCAGCCCATGGCCAACGTCATTCTTAATGGAGATAAACTGAAACCATTCCCTTTAAAAATGGGAACAAGACAGGGATGTCCTCTTTCACCACCTGTATTCAACATTGTCCTCGAAACTCTAGCCAGAGCAGTTAGACAGACTAAACAAATTAAAAGGATATGAATATGAAAAGAGGAACTTAAGCTGTCACTATTTGCTGATGACATAATTCTATATTTAGAGGATCCAAAATACTTCTCCAGGAAACTTCTAGACCTCATCAATGAATTCAGCAAAATAGCAGACTATAAAATCAACATGCATAAATCTAAAGCATTTTTATACACAACAATGAAACATCTGAAAGGGAAATGAGGAAAACAACTCCATTTGCAATAGCCTCAAAAACAAAATAAAATACTTGGGAATCAATCTGACCAAAGAGGTAAAAGATCTCTACTATGAAAACTACAAAACATTGAAGAAAGAAATTGAGGAAGACTTTAGAAGATGGAAGGATCTCCCATGTTCTTTGATAGGCAGAATTAATATTGTCAAAATGGCCATACTACCAAAAGTGCTATACAGATTCAATGCAATTTCAATTAAAATCCCAATGATGTACCTTACAGAAATAGAGCAAGCAATCATGAAATTCATCGGGAAGAATAAGAAACCCAGAATAGCTAAAGCAATCCTTGGCAGAAAGTGTGAAGCAGGTGGTATCGCAATACCAGATCTTCAACTCTACTACAAAGCAATAGTAACAAAAACAGCATGGTATTGGCACCAGAATAGACAGGTAGATCAATGGTACAGAATAGAGGACATGGACACAAACCCAAATAAATACAATTTTCTCATACTAGACAAAGGTGCCAAAAATATGCAATGGAGAAAAGATAGCCTCTTCAACAAATGGTTCTGGGAAAACTGGAAATCCATATACAGCAGAATGAAACTAAACCCCTATCTCTCACCCTGTACAAAATGCAACTTACAATGGATCAAGGACCTTGGAATTAGAACAAAGATCCTGCACCTTATAGAAGAAAAAGTAGGTCCAAATCTTCAACATGTCAGCTTAGGATCAGACTTCCTTAACAGGACTCCCATAGCACAAGAAATAAAAGCAAGAATCAACAACTGGGATAGATTCAAACTAAATAGCTTTCTCTCAGCAAAGGAAACTCTCAGCAATGCGAAGAGAGAACCTACAGAGTGGGAGAAAATCTTTGCCACACATACTTCAGATAGAGCACTAATTTCCAGAATATATAAAGAACTCAAAAAACTCTACATGAAGAACAAATAACCCAATCAACAAATGGGCTAAGGATATGAACAGACACTTCACAGAAGATCTACAAACAATCAACCAACATATGAAAAAATGTTCAACATCTCTAGTAATAAGAGAAATGCAAATCAAAGCTACCCTAAGATTCCATCTCACCCCAATGAGAATGGCAATTATCAAGGATACAAGCAATAATAGGTGTTGGACAGGATGTGGGGGAAAAGGTACACTCATACATTGCTGGTGGGGATGCAAATTAGGGCAGCCACTCTGGAAAGCAGTGTGGAGATTCCTTAGAAAACTTGGAATGGAACCACCATTTGACCCAGCTATCCCACTCCTTGGTCTATACCCAAAGGACTTAAAAATCAGCATACTACAGAGATACAGCCACATCAATGTTCATAGCTGCTCAATTCACAATAGCCAGATTGTGGAATCAACCTAGATGTCCTTCAGTTGAAGAGTGGATAAAGAAACTGTGATATATATATACACACACACACACACACACACAGTGGAATATTACTCAACTGTAAAGAATAATAAAATTATGGCTTTTGCAGTCAAATGGATGAAATTAGAGAATATCATGCTAAGTGAGATAAGCCAATCTCTAAAATCCAAAGGATGAATGATCTCGCTGATAAGTGGATGATGACACATAATGGGGGGTGCGAGGGGGGAAAGAATGGAGGAAGGAGGGACTGTATAGAGGGAAAAGAGGGGATGGAGGGGTGGGGGGAAGGAAAAAATAACAGAATGAATCAAACATCATTACCCTATGTAATTTATGATTACACAAATGGTATGCTGTTACTCCACGTAGAAACAGAAACAACATATATCCCATTTGTTTACATGAAAAATAAATTAAAATAAAAAAGGAAGTTGGTTTCTAGAATTATTGATTATGATCATGAAATATAGAACATAAATCTCTACTTTTGGAAATGTATTATGGTTATATTTGCGGTAAATGTTCTTATGGCCTGAGAGAAAAAAAATAACAATTACATTCTCCATACGATAAAAAGATTTTTATTTATACAAATACAGATATGCACTTAGGCTTGTAACTAATTTTATTTACATCTTCTATGTCCTTGTTCATTTTTGAGTCCACATAATAAGATTAATGCTTAAAAATATTAACAATATAACATATATATTTTTAAATGCTTTTATTCTCACCTCTGACAACCACAAAGTTCTGTTACTACTAATTGATATTAAATAACTACATATTCTTACCAAAGTGCTCTTCTTGCCCACAACTCTGTTCACCTCAAAGCCAAATTGACAGCTTTGTATATTTAAACATCCTCACTAGCGAACATTCATCTTCCACTGCACCCTGACACAAACACCCATCAGTCATCATTACCACAACCAACAGCAACAAAAATAACTACTATACAGTGTTTTGAAAGATTGTTTAATTGTTTACATTTCTCATAATAATTCTGTTTTGCCTACATCATGATTTTTGTTTAAAAAATCTTTAACTCTTAAATATTCCTTAGTTACATGGTATCATTAGTTAATATTAATGCATATTTACACATATTACAAAGTTGCTTATGACTATTTTCTCATACATTCTATCATAATCCATGATAAGAACACTGCTCTAGAAGTAGAGCAAGATGGTGGATTAGGGTGAAACAGTTTTTATCCTAGCTTGGCTTCCTAGAACCCAAGTAGAAGGAATATTACTTCTCCCCAAGGCTTAGAGTGAAAAATCCTGAGACCTGAGTTTTGTCTGTCCTATACAAACCAGACTGTTCATTTCATTAAACAGATCTAAAACAAAAATGAAAGTTGCCCTGAGTTTATCAATTTACCCTGGAGAGTAGATCCAGGAACAATCTTGGGACTGTAGTGCAGTGGCACCAAGGGGAACTGGTAACCCAGATCTGTGAGTTTGTGGCTAGGTCCATGTAAACTTATCTGAGACTAGCAAAGGCTTAACTGACTGTAACAAACCTATGGAAAATCTGAAACTGAGAGTATTTCACCTTGGGGAGGCTAGAGGGATCCCAGCTCTCCCCAGCACTGTTGTGAGTCCTGTGGTTTGCAGAGGGTAACAACAAAGCCAGCTACAGCCAGTCAGGAAGTTGGAAGGGCAGATGTGAGGGCACAAGGCTCTCAACATGCCAAACAGTTCCAACAAGTGGCTGGTCTGTTACCCACCAGGTTCCTTGGGCCCACCCAGGGTGGCACCTGTTGGGTCCAAGCACATTCCCTAGTCCAGCACCCACCAGGTCTTCAGGTCCTGGCACACACCAGGTCCGGCACCAGTGAAGCACCAACTTGAGCCCAGCATCCAATCCCCTGATCCAACCTATTGCTCTGCTTACTGGGCCAGCAACTCTACTGCTGACCCATAACCCAGCCTGCCAGGCCACCACTTTACTGCCAGGCCTGCCTGGTCAAGCCCACATGGCACATCACCCAGACCTGATCCACCTGGTCCAGCACCAATCTGGCACATGACCAGGGCCACCCAGTCTCCCAGTTCTCAGTACCCTGAGCCCCTGGCCCCTGACCTGACCCACTGCTACACCCACTAGGCCAGTGGTACAGCCTGCCAGGCCTGACTGGCCCAGCCCACATCTCCACCACCAACCTGCAAAGCCCATTGCTTCAACCTGATCTACCTGACCAAGGTCAGTTAGGCCTGCCAGACATAACCAATTGTGTGGACACCCAGCCGCAGACCAGCCTGCCTGGCCCACAACTTCACAGCCAGGTCCACCTGACCCAGTCTGCTTTGCCACCTGGCCCACCCAGCTCACCACTTATCAGCCTTGCTTGCATTTCCTAGGCCAGCTAGGCCTGCCTGATGAGCCGCTATGCTGCGTGACCACAGTCCAGCTTGCCAGGGTCGCCACTTTGCCACTTCGCAACCTGGCCTGACTAGTCTAGGCTAGATAGGCCTACCTAACACTCCACCACACTGCCTGGCCCAGCCAGATACTTCATTGCCTGGTTTCAGTCCAGCTGCTTCATTGCCTGGTCGCAGTCCAGAATACCTGCCATGCCACTTCACTGCCAGGCCTACCTGCTTCAGCCATCAGCTTCAGACTCAGCCTGCAGCATAGCCTGCCCACACCAATCTCCTGAGAAGAAAAGTTGGGAAGTCTTTTTTTTTTTTTTTCTTTAGGAGTTTCATTTATTTTTCTTTTCATTTATTTATTTTTATATGATGTTAGAATGTATTTTGATATATTATACATACATATAACTTCTCATTCTTCTGGTTGTACATGACGTAGAGTTACATTGGTTGTGTAATTATATATGAAGTTGGGAAGTCTTAAACCCAACCTTCAACTCAGTGAGTATCACAACAGCCCATGGCCCATATTCCCACACTAGTTCATACCTCAAGAAGAAATGAAAAGAAAATTCCTTGGGAAGAGATAGGGAACACATATACTCACTGACTATTTTATCCACCATAGTGGAAAGGACTCTTTAATTTCTCAATTTTTCATGAAGATTTTTCCTTTTTTTTTTTTTTTGCTGTTATTGTTTGGCTTTTTGGTTTTGTTTTTATATTGGTTTTTGTTTTATTTGAATGTGTACAAAATGATTCAAGGACTTATATACACATAGATATTTGTTTCTCTCTCCTCATTTCTAGCCTTTATTTTGAAGGTGTTATTTTCCCATTCTCTGTATTTTGAGAGTTAGGGATTTTGATTGGCATATTATGATTTTACTTTATGTAGTCTTTACTACTACTTTATCTCTCTTGTCTCCTCACTTTCTTATTGCTGACGGCCAAATCCATTCTCTCTCTCCTCATTTATGTTGTTACTTCTATTTTTTCTTTGCCTTTCTTATTAACATATCGTAAGTTGCCCTATTCACCCTTTGAAATTGCAAACACTTTTATACCCTCCTATCTCTTCTTCTTTCTTTATATCTATACTAAATACCTCTTAATACTAATTTATGTATACAAAGTCTGCCCCTAGCATCAATTATTAATACGGCAGAAGTCATAGACACCTATTCTTTGATTTTCTCCCAGATATAATTCCTGTTTATTTACTGTTTTTGACTGATGGTAATTGATGATTCTACTATTTCTGAATATTATACCAATTAACACTGTAGATACCAAAATAGGATCTAAGTACATGGTCTACAGCTATATATTATTTTCATTGTTGCTATCATTGGGCTCCCTCACAGTCTTTGAGGTACTAGTAACATAAAAGGATAAATAAGCCCATAAACTTCAGATCCATCCAGATAGATGAGTAGACACACAAACAATATGAACATGCAAGGGAACAAAGCATCCAAAACAACACAGAATACCTCAAAAACAGACTCCATTGACACAACAGTGAAGGAAATGTCAGAGATGGAATTCAGAAACTTCATAGTTATACTGATCTGTGAGGTAAAGATGATGTAAGAAATGAAATTAGAAAGAAAATATAAGAAGTGAAAGATCATTTCAATAAGGAAATAGAGATCCTGAATAAGAGTCATTCAGAAATCCTAAAAATGAAGGAACCACAGTAAAACAAATTAACAGTTCATTGGAAAGCATCACCAGCAGAATAGACCACATGGAAGGCAGAGTTTCAGTCAATGAAGACAAAATATATAATATTGAGATTAAAGTTAACCACACAGAAAAGATGTTAAAAGACCATGAAGAGAACTTCCAAGAAATATGGGATAACATGAAAAGACAAAACTTAAGATGTATCAGGAAAGATGAAGGCCTGGAGATACAAATCAAAAGAATGCACAATGAAATAATTTCTGAAAATTTTACAAATCTTAACAATGAAATGAAAATAAAATACAGGACCCCAAATAAATAAAATTACAACAGACTTGCACCAAGGCACATTATCATGAAAATGCTGAACATATAGAAAATTGATCAAATTTTAAAGGCTTCCAGAGAAAACTGGTAAGTCAAAATTAGAGAGAAAACAATTTGGATCAGAATGGATTTCTGAATTCAAACCCTCAAAGTTACAAGGTCTTTGAATAATATATACCAATCTCTGAAAATAAATGGATGCTAGCCAAGAATAATATACCCAGGAAAATTAAACTTCAGAATTTACAATGAAATAAAAACCTCCCATGATAGAAAAAGTTAAAATAATTCAAAAGTCGAAAGCCTGTACTACAAAACATACTCAGGAAGTTATTTCATGGAGAAAAATGAAAAATGAAAGTGAAAAACAGCAAAGGGAGAAATGAGACTAGAATACTCAATCTAAGAAAAAACTAATTCAAATTGAAAACCATAAATAACTCAAAATGACTGCAAATAAAAATCATATCATGATAATAACATTGAATATAAATGGCCTAAACTCATCAATCAAAAGACATAATCTAGCAGATCAGATTCAAAAACAAGACTCAACAATATGCTGACTCCAAGAGACTCACCTGATAGGCAAAGACATTCACAGTCTGAAGGTAAAGAAATTGGGAAAAACATATAATTCACATTGAACTCATAAACAAGCAGGGGCCAATACACTCAAAGATAAGAATCATAAGATTCTCTCAATAGATGCAGAAAAAGCATTTGACAGAATTCAACAAGCATTCATGTTCAAAACACTAGAAAAACTAAAGATAGTAGGAATATACCTTAACACTGTAAAACCTACATATGCTAAAACCAAGGCCAACATCATTTTAAATGGAGAAAAATTAAAAGTCTTCCCTCTAAAACCTGGAACAGGACAGAGATGCCCTCTTTCACCACTTCTATTCAACATAGTCCTTGAAACCCTTGCTAGAGTAATTAGACAAATGAAAGACACTGAAGGGATACAAATAGAAAAAGAAGAGCTCAAACTGTCCTTATTTGCCCATGACTTGATTCCATATTTAAAAGATCCAAAACAACCCTACCAGTGACCCTGTGCCTACTAGATGAAAGTGTAAGTCCAACTCTCTATCATGTCAGCTTAGAAACCAACTTCTTCAACAAGACTCCTAAAGTGCAAGAAATAAATTCAAGAATCAATAAATCAGATGGTATCCAACCAAAAAGCTTTTCGGAGCTAAGGAAACAATCAAGAATATGAAAATAGAGCCTGTAGAATGGGAGAAAATCTTTGCCACCTAAACCTCAGACAGAGCATTAATCTCCAGAATATATAAAGAACTAAAAAAAAAATACAACCAATAAGTGGGCAAAGCGACTGAACAGAAGAAGAAATATGAATAGTCCAAAAATATATTAAAAAATGTTCAACATCTCTAGCAATTAGAGAAATGCAAATTCAAACTACACTGAGATTTTTTCTCTCTCTAGTCAGAATGGCAATTATGAAAAATACATTTAACAATAACTTTTGGCAAGAATGTGGGGAAAAATTACGTTCATATATTGCTGGTGGGACTGCAAATTGGTGCAACCACTCTGAAAAGCAGTGTGGAAATTCTTCAGAAAACTTTGAATGGAACCACCATTGATCCAATTGTTCCACTCCTTGGCTTATACCCAAGGGACATAAAATTAGCAGACTACAGTGATACAACCACATGAAAGTTGATTATAGCTTAATTCACAGTAGCTAAGCTATGGAACCAACCTATGTGCCCTTCAACAGATGAATGGTTTAAGAACATGTGGTATATATACAAAGTGGAATATTTCTCAGCCATAAAGAAGAATAAAATTAATTCATTTACCACTAATTGAATGAAACTGGAAACTATCATGCTGAGTGAAATAAGCCAATCCCACAAAACCAAAGGTCAAATTTTCTCTCTGATATGTGGGTGCTAACACATAATGGGACAGGTGGAGAACAGAAGTTCATTGAATTAGACAAAGAGGAATGAAGGGAAGGAAGAGAAGGTGTGGATGGGAAAGACAGGAGAATAAATCAGACATAACTTTCCTATATTCATATATGAATACACAAACAGTGAAACTCCACATCATGTACAACCTCAAGAACTTGGCCATTGACAAAGGAATGTCAAATATGGAGAAAATACACTGGTAGGGATTTCCATGTCACCCCTGATGGAAGAAGAGATGGGGAAGAGAGTCTCAAAATAGTAATATATATTCTAACAAAAAAAATAGGACAAAGGATTCAATTTGTACCAATGTTCCTGTATCTGTTAGCTGTCATTATGAATTATGTCCTAATAAAGATAATGTAATTATTTTAAAAAATGGGATCCTAATTAGTATAAGTTATATTCCATGTATGTAAAATTTAAAAATACAGTCTACTGTTATGTATGTCTAAAAAGAACAAATAAAAAATTATAAAAAAGAAAAAATATGTGGGAATAATTTCACATAGAAAAATTAACCAATGAATGTTGTCTCTGATGCCCTAACACATGGTAAAATTTACTTTATTCAAGAAAGCAAGATCTCTTCTTTTGCAAATTCATTGAAAATGTTAAACTGATTTTTTTCTACCCATAAAATGCAAATTGATTTTTTAAAAAAGTACACTACTCTAAATTCATTTTAAAAAATATATTTAGTTGTCAATGGACGTTTTATTTTGTTTATTTATATATGGTGCTGAGTATTGAACCCAGGGCCTCACACATGCCAGAAAAACACTCTACCACTGAGCCACAACTCCAGCCCCTCTAAATTCATTTTTATTTGTTTAGAGGACTTCCTTAAATATTTTCCCAATATACATATACAAATGATACTCTAAATCATACTATGTATGCATACATATTTTTTCACTTTCCCCATCAGATAAACAATAGCTTATGTTAGGGTTCTTTTGTCCCTGTCTCTTAAAA
>NW_025920614.1:0-46188 GCF_902686445.1 Sciurus carolinensis | reverse complement strand
TTTAGGTTTATGATTTCAGAGGATTCAGTCTATTGATAACTGACTCAAAGACAGAAACATCATGGCAGAAGTGTGTGGTGGAGGAAAGCAGCTCAGTTCAGGGCAGTTGGCAAGCAGAGAGACAGAAAGGGACCAGGGACAGATATAATCCCTAAGACCATGCACCCCAGTGACCTATTCCCTCCAGTCTGCCCTGCCTGTCTGCAGTTACCACCCAGTTACCATCCTGCAAATGGATTAATCAAGTGATGAGGTTATAGCTGTTACCATCCAATCATTTCACCTCTGAACTTGTTGCATTGACTGACACATGAGCTTCTGTGGGGACATTCGAGATCAACACTATAACAACTGGGTATGTATGTATATTACATATTACATGTAGGCTTCTGCATATATAGTATAGATCACATACTATATATATTATATATAGTTTATACTATATATATATAGTATTATTTCCAAGTTAAATTCAGAGTTTTATTCTAGGGTGTTTTGTCAGTGGTTGTCATCTGCCACCATCTTTTGTCAATGGTTACCATATTTGTAGAGGTTAAGGTATTAAAAATAATAGACAAGAGAAAAATAATTCCCCTAGATAAAATGGATAGGAATTCTAACTAAATTAATTGAGACTAATATTTATGGAAACCTTTTAATTCATCAACCAAAGTACCAAATGATGGACAAGCCTTATTTTTTTATTATTTGATGAAGATACTGAGGTTCAGGGATGTATTTGATTGTATTCATTCTCAAGATAACCAAAAAAGGTGTGTTCTTTTTTTCATTTGTGTATGTTATAGAAAAAATATTAAGAAAATGTTACCAATTTAAAGATGATATTTATGGTACTTCTCTTAATGCGTGCCAGACAGATTGGATCAGGAGTTTACCTTGGCAAGTGTGGTTAGAGAGAATTATGTAGCTGCTAAAAGGGGAATCTTGTATTAACTGATGGTGCACCAGGTATCTATGTGTAGGTTCCAGTGGCCCAAAAAGTTGGCTTAGGGTGACACAACCATATTTGATTCATGCACTGAAACCGCAAATGATGTAACTCACTTTAGAACAAAAACAGTTCAGAGGAAGCATGACTTCTCTATCACTTTTCCTCTTCTGTCTCAGCAACTTTGAAATTTCTGTGTTGCAAAATATAAACTATATGATAGAGACAGTCCAGGCATTTGAATATACAGTTTCAGGAGAGTGACAAGAAAGTGTACCCTCCTTCTGAAAAACACACAAAAATTGTAAATCATGCAATTAAATTTAACACTCCAAAATCACAGAGATTTGGAGTCATAGTTGTTATGAAGAACAGTCTCCCATCCTGACATAAACTGTAGCTGCAAAATAGCTCAAGCTGAGAGGCCTTAAGAAACCACAGCCAGCTGCAGTGCAGAGAGCCATGCAGAGTGGGTTCAGTTGGGCAAAGAGCAGTTGCAACTGTTTCAAATAATAGCCTCACTTTCACAGTTACAGACAGAGGTAATATTAATGATAGATATCACACATTGGATTTTCCAAGAAGCTGACTCTTGGATATTTTAATGTAAATATTTTATTGGGGAGTGTTCTCCAGATGAACATTGTTGAGGAAGTAAATAAAGCAGGATCAAGCAGAGGGAGGTATGAAATGCAAATCAGTCCTAGCCTTTGCTCCCATTTTTTACAGGGTACTCTAGAGCTGGAATAGATTTTCAGAGATGAATCGGGAAATGGTGGCCACTTGGTCCAGGGAAATGATGCAGGATGCTGTTAGGAAGAGGGTGTCCTCCCGGCAGCTCATTGCAACTGATATCACATCCCCCAAAAGATAAGTAGTTGAGATTTGTCAGTCATCAACCCTCCTCCACGTAGCTTCAGAAATCACTGTTGTAGTCTTCACATAGGCATCTGTGATTGGACCAAGGCATCAAAATCAGTAGGCAGGGATGTCAGGTGGATGGGATTCTCATGGGGACACCTCTATATTGGCAGGTTGAAATAACAAGATGCCTAAAAAGTAGGTAGTTTTTGTTTCTTTGTTTGCTTTTTAATAGAGACAGAAAAAAAATGGATGCTCTAACACCTCTATGACCTTCTAAGCTGATGTTATAGTTGGGTAATTCCTTGGCCAGTAGCGCCAATCCCTTGGAAACCATATTGACTTTGCATTGAATTCCACCACATATTTAAATCCAGCTTCCACTTGCAACTCTTTGGTGCATGAAAGTGGGCTCAGCATGTTTTCCTTAATGAACCTTTCTTTTCAGTCCCTCATTCTAACTGCTCATGCAGATCACTATCTCTCCCTTCCACCATCTCTTTAGGATAATAAATCTCTCTTTCTCTTTGAGAAAAGTATTAATATTTAATTGGAAAAACTCTTAAAATGTTAGGAAAATATTAAACCAAGCACTGAATAATGCCCAGGAGAGTAGGAAGCTTGATTTGTGGAGTGAAGTTTAGTTGTTCATTTGCATTTTGTTCTAATAACAGTGACCTACTAAGTGGATCTCTTTCATGTTCCCTTTTAGAAGTAAAGTTCTATTGAGGAAGAAAATAAGTCACAAAAGTGGATGTCAGTTTACATTTCTTTTCCAAAGCATCCTTTGAAACACTGCTTATTTGAACACATTAAATTTGTTCCAAAAGTATTCAGGTCATGCATAATTAAATATGTAGCTTTTAGCAATTTTAGTTCTTCTAAGATACTTGTATACTACATAATTCCTACTTTTGAGTGAATATTATTGTATCACACTACCAGATGTCTTTGCAATTTGCTATTCAAAGGTTAATTTTATGCAAGTATCAAAGATCAAGATTAGTTCAAATTTTAAATAATAAAAATGTATGTGTTTCAACACATACTATTGTGAAAAAATTTGACGAAAATATATTCAAAGACTGGTTTAAAAAAGAGGGAGATTAAGGAATATTTTAAGATATGAAATTTAATGTATCTTATTGCTTATTCTGAATTATTTATGTTATCTGGGTTATAAGTGGGAAGAAAGAGCTTAAGTTCTAGAGGTCAGTCCATGTTCATAAACAGCAGATTTTTCACATCCACACGAAGATTGCTCCTGTATTTCATTAGGAATTTTGATGTATGATTATCATTTGTTAACTTATAAACATCTTTGAATTAGGGTATGCAATACCAAAACACTTCCTATATCAAAATAACAGAGTAGAAACAACTAAGAAAATGATGATAAAACCAACAACAAAAGTATCAATATCCAATAAAGGCAAAACCTACCTCAGCCTACTAACCTGATGCAAATCTTCTCTAGACACTGAATGTACCAGGACTTTGATCCTGGAATTCTCATTATCGAGGCCAATGAGAAAAGAAAAGTTTATTGTATAAACAAACCAGTCTGAGGTATTTCTATTGCAGAAATAGGAACAGATATGTAATCTTAACTTTAGGATGGCTTACTAATTATAGCTTCCTTCCCCCAAATCCAGTATTACCACCTCAAATTCTTTGTGATTTTTCTTCTCTTTTACAATATTGATAGTCACGACAAGTCCATAAAGAATCAAGGGAAGCAGAGTGGATAGTAGGGATGAATTGACCCAATGCCATGTATCCCTGGAGGATTATTCCTTATGATGTGAACTGTTAGTTTGGGTGTGGAGCATCTTTTTGGTAATTTGCTAGATTAATAACTATATTACCATGATAAGGAAACAATATTTGAAATTGTCTGCTGAAATTCATAGAACCTTGATATATGTCATAACAATTAATATTGCCTTCTTATAATGCCATCACTTTTAGGATTTTTTTTAACTTATTAATTTGGAAGAATTATACTGAAACTTAATGGAGGAAGCAGAAGATATAAAGATGCATCAAACTCTGATAATATGCATTAGTGTCATCTCTCTGCCACTGCTTTATTCCAAAACCTACAGCAATTCAGACTCCCATGAAATTCAGCAGTCCAAGGCAGTGCAATCATATAAAATAAACAAATGTGCAAGCACTTAAGCATGTGAACACACATGCTTGTGCACACACACACTTCGTTTCTTTTTATAAAACAGAAAAATAAACCATTGCGTCTATTTCTGATGAGATACAAAGGACTCATGTCTTTCCATCAATATCGAAATGGTGTTTTTTTCCTCTTCTGAATGCTAAAACACATCACAGTTATAGATAAAATAAATTTTCACCCTGGGTAAAATATGGATTTATTGTAAAAGAGTTCACAAGAAATTCTCAATATACTTTCAAGAAAACCCCTACCTCATTAGGTATCCATTGTCACCAATTGTTGGTGAATCAAATCACTCAAGATCAGAGTGATCACTGATTTGAAGCTCCTGACCACCAGCATGAGATAGGTTGTTGAAGAAATCTACCTTCAGTAACAAAACTCCTAGGAATGCTTGGACAGAATTTATTCAATGCAGTCTGTTCTCTCAGTACTTGATGCTTAACTGATGTTTCAAAGGATGAAATAATACATGCATTTCTTACTTTGGAGTTTACTTACCTGTCACAATTAGATCTGTAACAATAATTATTTGTATTATTTTTGTTTCTTTTTAAAAGTTATTTTTAAACAGCATCTGTATTATTTTTCACACTAATTGAAACAGCTTCTTAGTATCATAAGTCATAACTCAAAAAAGTGATTTAAAAGTTTTTGCTTGAACGGAGGGCAAAATATCTGCACCATCACAGCCTCCTGACCACTGTCTCCCCAAACCCCGGCCTTCCTTCTTCACCTGAATGAATGGTCATGTACAGAAGAAGAAATTGGTAAAACACCCTGGACAGAAATCCAGGGAGGAGTTGAGATGGATTCACAGGGAAAGAACAGAAAGGAGTTGTTCCAGCAAAGGTGAGAGAGGTCGTGAGGAAAGATTCGGACTGGATCTGGCCTTCCAGAGTTTAGGAACATTCATGGGAATTCAGCAAAAGCAGGTGACTGGGTGCTGGGTAAGAGATGATTTGTCTTGGTTCATGAGTTGGATTTGCAGAGATGAAGGGAGATGAGTTTTTGAAAACATTAATTTTGTCCCATAAAAGAAAAGTCCTACTTGTATTTTTTGAGGAATTACATTTAATATTCAATTTGTTTGCTCACTTTTGCAGCTCCTCTAAGATTGTCAGAAATGTGCTTCATTGGATGCATCACGTTGAGCCTGTGGAGGAACAGCTGGTTCTTACCCAGTGTTATCGGGTTTATAAGTTTTCAGCACTAGAGTCGTGAATGTGATAGTCAGTGGGAATACATTAAATTTGGACTTATCTAAATATTTTTGTATCTTTGTATCTATTCTCCTGGAAAGTGTCCCAGAGGTTGTATCTATGTTAATAGATATTATATGGGCAGGGAAGGGGAGGTATTAAAAAGATAATGAAAGACAAAGAAGAGGGAAGGGAGGGAGGGAGGAAAGGATGGAGGAAGTGGAAAAGAAAGAAAACTCAATAACTTTCTTTGGTACCAGATTTCTCAGCACTTTTTGTATATTCATATATTCTTGAACATTGCAAATATCTAAGAGACAAATAAAATATATGGCATTTCTCAAAAATAATTATTATTTTACCTGTTATACTATTATGTGTGTGCGTTTGATGTCTAGCACCAAGGATAAGTGAAATATATTTGGGAAATTGGGCTTCCCTAGTGTTTTTCTTAGGATGTCCTAAATTAGTTACTCTGTCACACACACACACACACAAAAAAAAAAAATTGTGAAACTATTAACATGGTCCAAAGTAAAAGATTTATTTCATGGTCTGGATTACTTTCTGTAATCCTTAAAATCAACACTATGCACAGACTCCTTTATGTGTTCCAAAGTTATTCTCTGGAGGAACTGAACGTAGCTTGCCTGTTTTACTGCTTTGGGGGCATGTTTTTCACCTGAATTTGTTTTTTTATTTCCAAGCATGGAAGACTATCAATCTGCCCACTTATTACTAAATTGTAGAATTCCAAAACAAAGGTCAGGTCCACACAAAAGCTTTGCTTGCTTTTGTCCAAATTTACAAAGATCTTTGGAATGAAGTCAAGTCTAGGAAGAAATAAAAACTTTCTCCTATTTTACTCTCCCAGGAACATCTCATCTCTGCTGTTCTGTACAATCTAGGCAAATATACTCTAATTCTAATCAGTTGAAAGGGTGGACTCCTCTTCCATATTTTTATCAAGAACAAGCATAGTTCTTAGCAACAGGGCAATTCCACAAAATTTCCTCCAATGGGCAGTTACCGACCACACATCAATATGCAGCATCCACTTCCAGCTAATTTAGGCAATTACATTAGACAATTACCAAATTGTATGACCTTATTTAAATGGTTTCCTCCATGGTGGCAGGGGGAGAGGCAGAGGTTGTATAAATAAAGCATAATTCCTTGAAACACTTAAACAAAACCTAACTGTAGTGCAAATTAAAGTCATAATTCAGACAATGAAGATCAGTTAAAGTTTGAAATCCAAAGAAACTATTTTGCATTTTTCCTCCCTCTCTTTCTCCCAAAACATGTAAATACTTATATAGGAGTTGCTAACTTGTTATCTTTTACTGTTAATTTACTCTGATAAATTGACAGAGTTCTTGATTACAATAGTGCGGACAGTGTGGTGAGCAGAGCCCGGAAAAGAGTAAGCCAGGGAAGGGAGCATGTTCTTTTCCCTGAATCTTGCATATGTGAAGTAGAATGGAAGTCAAACAGCACAGCTAAGGATTAGAGAATTGATTTCACGTTCGAAATGACACCCAACAGGTTTTACAGTTCCAATCCAATCAAATTAATTGTTATTAAAACAAGGAAGCAAAATAAACCATGAACCACTCTTTGGAGGAATATGATGGTATCTAGTGCATTCATGAACTTAAAACCTATACTGACAGGTTTGGTCAAGGGATTTTTTTGTTGCAAAAATTCTCAAAACTAAACCAAAGTCTAATTGTAAGAGCTGAAACCATAAACCATTTAAAGTAAAACATGGCTTAGTTTTTTGTGATTGAGAGTCCATAATATTCTTAGAAGATATAAAGCACAAACAGCAAAAGACATGAAATGGGTAACTTGGACTCCATCAAAATTAAAATCTTTTGTGCTTCAGAGGACACTAATTAAAAATTTGAAAAGATATCTCACATCTGCAAAGCTAAATATAGTCTTAGCATATGATCCAATAACCTCACTCCTAGATATTTATCTAATTGGGTTGAAACCTTATGTACATATAAAAAAAACCTACATAGGAATATTTATAGCAACCTTACTCATAAATATTAAAACTGAGAAGCAACCAAAATCTTCTTCAGTAGGTGAATGGATAAAGAAATGATGATAATTCTGGACAATTAAATACTGTTCAGAGATGTAAATAAATCAACTATCAAGTCATGGAAAAACATGGAAGAATGTTAACACATATTGCTAAATGAAATAAGTCAATCTAAGAAGATTACATACTCTGTAGATCCCTATAGTTCAAATTACATGACAATCTAAAAGTACAAAGTTATAGGGATAGAAAAAGAGCAGTTGTTCTCAGTTGTGCAGAGGTAGGAAAAAGAAAGACAAATTAGTAGGTGGAACAGAGGACTTTTAAAAGCAGTTTACTATTCTATATAAGATGGTAAAGGTATATTCATGAATGAATTTTTCTGAATCAGTAGAACCATAAAATGCAGAATGAATGCTAATGTAAACCATGTACTTTAGGTAAAAATAATGCTTCAATATTGGGTCATCAATTATAACAAATGAAACACACTAATACAGGATATTAATAATAGTACAGTGGGGGCAGAGAGTATATTGAAACTCTGTAAGTTCTACTAAGTTTTTTCTGTAAACTAAAACCACTCTAAATATTAAAATCCATTAATATTGTAAAGTAAAGAAATAGAGAAAGTCATAGCACGCTAATACAAAAAGTAAAAATAAAAATAAAAATAAACTGAGAATAACAAAGTGTTTTCAAGCAATATATCAAATCAGGTACTTGCATCCAGAATATATAAACACTTACCTCTTAATATTAATAAGATAAAAACCTATATGAAAAGTTGGGAAAATGGTCTGAATAGCCATTTCTTCAAAGTACATATATAAATCACTAATAAGTATGTGAAAAATGTTCAATATCATTAGTAATTAGGGAAATACAAATCAATGATATACCACTTTACATTTACCATTCTACTAGAATGGCTATAATAAAAATAGATGGACAATAATAAGTTTTGTTTAAGGTATAGCCAATTTTTTTTTTCTGATTAGAAGGTAAAATGGTACAGCCCATTTGGAAAACAGTATGGACATTTTTCAAAAGACAGAGTTACCAACTGGCTGGTATTTTCACTTCTAGGTATATGACAAAGAAAATTGAAAAATACAAAAAATGAAAATAGATCCATGCAAAACTCTTGCACATAGAAGTTCATAGAAGCATTATTCATAACAGCCCCAAAGTTGAAATAAGTGGAAAGCTCATCAGTTGACAAAGGGGTAAATATAAGAATATAGTTTATCCAATAATGGAACTTTACTTAGCTATAAAAGGGAATGAAATTCGAACACAAGCAATGGTATGGATAAACCATGAAGATAATGTGCTCAGTGAAGAAACATGACACAAGGATCCAACATTTTGAGTTCACTTTTTATGAAATGTAAAATAGGCAAATTCATAGAGCCACAAAGGAGATTAGGAGTTGCCAGTGATTTAGGAGAGAGGACGATGTGGGATGACTACCAGTCCTGGATTGTTTTAAGCAATTTTTTTTCTTTTTTTTTTTTTCTTTTTTATTTATTTATTTTTTTATTGTAAACAAATATTCTGAAATTATTGTATTCAATATAGCCACAGTGATGTGCCACCGTTACCACTAAGTTGTACATAAAAGGGCAAAGTTTATGATACTTGGATTTTACTTAAATTTATTAAAAATTTTATAGGGAACACAAGATTACTTCATCATTCAAAAAATCCAGTTTACTATGTTAGAATAAAAGAGAAAAAACAAGGTGATTTCAATACAGAAAAAATAATTTGAATGATAATAACCACACAGTATGAAACAAGTAAATGAAAACCTGAATGACTACAGAATTGAACTGAACTTCCTCACTTTGATAATGGGCATCTCCAACAAACCAATAGCCATTTTAGCTACTTAATGCCAAAATATGGAATGATTTTCTGGAAGAATTAGGAAAAATGATGTATGTGCATTATCATACCTCATTTCAGCACTATCTAAAGTGACATTATTGATTGAAAGAAAGCAGGAGAATGAATTGAATGGCATAAAGATTGACAAGAAAAAGTAAAATTGTCTCTATTTGCATTTGTACTAACTAGTACAGAGTATATTAAGAAATTCACAGTATATTAACACTCACAACTAAATATAGCAAGTTCACCACTTACAAGTTAGTATATAAAATTGTCCTGCATTTCTGTATTCTAGTAGCAATCAGAAAAAGAGATTAAAAGTAAATAGTTCTACATAAATTAGTGTAAATATTTAGTAATTAATGGAACAAATTCACGGAGCTCAGTGATAATATAAAAGTAAATAAAGGTGTATGCCATGGTCATTGGTTAGGAAACTCAATATTGCGAATATGTCAGTTCTTCAAAACTATAGATCCAGTGACATCCTGGTCATATAGTCGGCCATTTTTTTAAGGTCTTAAAATGATCATTTTCAAGGACACAGGGCGTGAGATAAAGCAAACTTGAAGAAGGACTACAAGTTAAAGAAATGATACTTCTAGATTTATTATTAAAGAACCATAATATTTGAACTGTAATATTAATAAAAGAAGAAATAGATAATTGTAATACAATGAAAACATACTCCAAAAATAATTGCAACCTTATTCTGTTATTTGAATTTGCACCAAAAGAGCCAAGCAATCCATTGAGTATGGTGAATTCTTTCAGTTAATTGTGCTGGGTCAAGTAGATATTCTCAGGGAGTGTGTGAGTGGTGGTACAGGGGTGGAGATAACATCAATCCCAACCTCACATCATACAGAAACCGAACATGAAGTGGAAAGGAGATCTCAATGTGAAAATGAAAGTCATAAAAATTTTGAAGGAAATGTAAGAAAATACATCTATGGACTATGGGTAAATGTTCTTCAAAGCACACAGAGAGAGAGAGAAAAAAATGAGATAAATCACATTTTATTATAAAAGAAACTCCTTCAAAAATAACATACAAAAGAACATAGATAAGTTACAAGTTGTGGGAAATATTCACAATCTAAAAATCTGAAAAAAGAAAATGAACTGATATTGACATTAGACAAAGAACTACTATTCAATAATAAATGGACAATTGAAGAAAAAGTGAGCATGATTTAGACAAACCCTCCAAAAACGAAGAAATACAAATGACCAATGAATCTAAAAGGTTTTAATAGGATAAGTGATCAGGAAATTGCAAATTAATCATGAGATAGCACCATGTGCCCACTTAAAATAAAAAGACTAGCCACTAACAAAAGTCAGCTTTCATAAGTTACTGGATGGGAATAAACAATGGCACAGTCACTTTGGAAGACTATATGACAATTTCTTATTAATATTAAGCTTATATCTCACAATTCTACTCTGAGGTATTCATGTAAGACAAATAAAAATATTGGTTTACAAAACTACTTATAAAAATATGTATAACTGCTTCATTTGCATTAGTCTTAAATGAAGAAGTGTCCAAGTAGCTATCAATAAAAGAATAGATTTACAAAGGGAACATTATGTTCACACAATGAAACACAGTCAGTAATACAAATAAATGCATTATTGATACTCATAAAAACATGGATGAATGTCAAAATATTATGGTCATTGAAGCAGACTTATATGGTATAATTCACTGTTTTCGAGAGTTTAGACAGGGGTTGAGAGAAGTTTCATGAATGATGGAAGTATTCTACAGTTTGATACAGGTTCAGTAAATATTGACATATGTTTTCAGTTATAAATTTTCCTAAAGAAAATACTGTCCCTAAGTTTTTCACACTAGTTCAATAATGAGTGCTAAAGTATTTAGTGGACTAACCTAACAAATTACCCTGAAATGCACCTAAACATGTACAAAAGAGACAGAGATGAACTGATGGACAGATGAGCAAGCTATAAATGGTTAGCTATGTGCTAGTAGAGGCTTAATAAAATTGAAATTGTAAACTCTGTCTGGTGGGTATATATTTACTCACTATAAAATTATCCCAACTTTTTTTGTGTATTTGAAAAATCCAAAATAAACTTTAAAATGTCTGTTATCATTTTGTGATAATGTTTGCTTTTGAAAACACCTGTCAGCAAGAATAATTTAGGATACATTGCTCATTTATAGTGGATTTAAAAAAATATTTCCTCTTTAAGGGAAAAAATTTAAATTGAAGGTGAAAATTATACTTTTTGTTCCTACAGATTACCCACATTGTGGTAGTTTACATGTAACCCCAACATACTACTCTCTGCCATTCTGCTCTTTAACATATTCTAATTTCTAAGCCACAGAGCCAAATCCATCAAGCATCCTAAATGTCAAGTGTAATCTAACTTTCATGATGCCATTTGAATGAAGCATCTCTGACAAACAGGGGTAGAAATAGAAATGGCAGTTGGAAACCATTAAAATCAGTCTAACTCTTACAGTCTGAATTATGGTTTGGGTCTGTCTTGTTCCCTCCATCCTTCCCCATTGTGGTTTCTGATGAATTCACAATTATTGAGGGTTTTTCTACATCATGTATAGAAATTACAGATCTAGTTTTATTCCCCAGTGTTGTAAACAGCACACCAAATCTCACTGAAGTAAAGTGACTCACCAAGTTCAGAAAATATAATTCTCTAATTGCCAATTGAAAGTTCTATTAAAATAATAATTCAGAGTAACAGGGTAACATAAAAACACTTGCTTATGTGATTGAATTTTCATTTCTTTCTTGCATAGACTGAAAAATGTACATTTGCCTTTTTCCCTTTATTACCCAAATAACTCATTAATTTTGACTAAATTAATATAGAATATATTAAACCAAGTGAAGAGAAGGTCGCCTTTCCCTTTGTTGTACCGTTGAAGCACAGTTTCTGGTGAATTTGTTTAGATGACTTGCCAATTCACTGCTGTAGCTTTTAATGATATTTTCAAATACTTCATTTCTTAATGCCTAATTCAATTTTCTTGTGCATTATTCACTCAAAAGTTTGTTACAGTAAAATGTGATGACCTCAAATATTCCTGTCTAAGCTTCACTTGGCCCTTGTTTTCTCAAGCAGAATGAATGATAACATAGGAAACACCACCTTTTATTCAACTGTTTTCATTTTGAACACAATCTGCCCCTTCATATGCCTTAAGATCCTCTCAGCTATAGAATGGGCACACAAAAGATTAGGGGTTAAATTTGAGACCCTGAGATGGCACTGCATAGATATAACCCCGTTCCACCAAGTGATTAGGTAATCTGCCTTTGTCCTTCTGTGTTAGGGAAAATGCTGGCAATTACATGTGATAAAACAGCTTTCAGGTCATCGTATTCTTTTTACTATAATTATTTGAGATTTAGTTTGAAACACGAAGGGAATGGATATAATATGTGGAAACGAACCATTTCCATTAGTCTCTAAATGATTTTCTTTCTCTTTTTTTTGTGCTTAGAAAAAACACAAATCCTCTGGATAGTTTATATTCATATTATTTTAAGAAATTGTTTAAACTCCTTCTCTACTGTCCTTCACACTCAAGTTATACTCTCAGAACTGTTGGAGCATAGAGTATGGATTTACAAAGCATAAGGTATAAGGTATGAATTTACAAAGATTGTATCTGATATTTTAATTTACAAGCATTTGGTAATGCTGTGATATGATCATTTTATCTGGGGATTTTCTCCAAATTTTTAAAGCAGACAGTTTTTAACAATGCACAAGATATGTTTCTTTCCCTCCCTCCCTTCTTGCTTTCCTCCCTTCCTTCCTTTCTTCCTCCTAATATGTCTAATGAAACATTTTTTTTATGTTCAGACAAAAATTGGATCCCATTTGCAGAAGTTTAGCTCAAAAGTATTGCTTTTACCTGCTGGGAGTTGCAAACTACCACAGTGTGCATTGAACACTGGACCTCATGGGATTTGACACCTTAACAAAGCCAATAAGAAAATATTGCACAACTGAATGTAGCATATGGAAACTGCACCATTCTAATTACACTGTAACAATGTAGACACGATAAAATGGGCTTCGACTTAGACCTTTCAAACATATAATCTTATACTAGACCTTCTAGGTCAATGACTTCATTCGTGACTTGGGGTAGGATAGCAATGGCTGGTGAGAAGAGATGTACCCCTGTCACCTTCTTTCCCTTTACATAACAAGTCTATTTATAAATGTTTCTTTCCCTGGGACTGTTAGAGAGGTGCTGGTAAGGTTTGTCAAGCAGTGTAATTTTTGTTTGTCACCTTCTTGCTGAAAGTTCGCAAGAAATAATTTATAGGTTCAGTCTACTTTGTCTTTTAAAGGCCTGGGATGAAAAAGAAATGTAGATATTGTGTTAGCCACAGACACCCTTTTTCCTTGACCCCATCAGTTTTCTCATCTGTGAAATGGGTGGAGAACAGATTAAATAATCTGTCAGTCTTTTGTATAAAATATCTTTTAATATCTTCATCCTGAAGGTGGCAAAAAAGGGATAGAAAGTCTATTCAGCAAATAACTGACCAATTCTGCGTTTATTGCTTTCAGTTACACCCTTCTAGCTGGTTTCCCTGTGCATTGATTTGGCTGGTATTTTGTCTTCTTGATGGTCTTCTAAGAATTAAATGTTTGTGTGTTTTCTTCTTTAGATGTGACTTAAATATTTATTTTCTCTAGATATTTTTGGTAAAATCTATTATTTTTCCTGCCCAAAAATGTAAGAGTGCTTGAAATTACTGAGGATGGAACTTCTCTTTTCTGATACAATATGCTCTCATCTTTTGGCAAGAATCCTGCATGCTTGATACTCTTCAATTCATTTCAACCAAGGCTATACTTTGGAATTTTCTACTGGCAATTCTCAATTTAATAACTGCATACATTGGAACTGAAATTCTTTACATGATATGTGAAAATAACTATTGGTATTCAGATAGGATTCTTTTATACATGCTTCTGATATATATTTGAAAGTATGCATACTATCATTGAATTCTTATATGTTGTGCCAGTGATTTGTTTTACTTATTATTTTCTGCTCTTTAAAAATAATAACAGTCTCTCTCTCTCTCTCTCTCTCTCTCTCTCTCTCTCTCTCATTATTTTTTTCCTTTTTCCAACTTCACAAATCCCTGATGAGGTCAGTGCTTTCTAAAGTAGAAGGCAATTTTATCCACTCTAAATGAACAATTAGCATAAATTCATCTATTTTGCATAGGATGAATTCTCCATTTAGAGCACCATAGTTTATTTTAACATCTTCTGTACACTTCAATAGCTTGAAGAATTCCGCATGCTATTATCCCAAAATGATTCATGGCTTTCAAATTGCTGATTTTAATAAGATGGGCTTTCTTCATCTTCTGTATTACCATATCATACCTAATGAAATCAGGTCGAACCAATTAAATTCCTGAATGACTGACCTTTATTAACTGGCAATTCAGAAACATGATTTCAGAAAGCTCTAACTAATAATGGGAAAAAATATTACAAAAGTCAGATGGCTTCTTATTGGCCAAGAAAGAAAAAGGTTCTCTGGAGGCTAGTTGAAATTAAGGTTTAAAATATGATAGAATGAGAAAGAAACAATGTGTACGGTTCCAGGCAATGCCATTAATTCAGCTACTTTAATTACATAGTTCCTGTCTGTTGTGTCTACTTTATCCTTGGGCAAGGCCAATGTATATTTGAAAATTTTATATAGTATTTATTTTATTGACCTTATCAATTCTTTAGCAACAAAATACATCTTCCACTAAAGATGTTTCTTTCAAGAAACAATATGCTCTGAAATCATTTTTCATCTAGCATTTCTGAAATTTATAATGTACAAGTCACTATGTAGGTTTATGGAGACTACATCCCAAAAGTCTTAGCACCCACCTTCTCTCTCTTTTGTTTTGGTTTGGGTTTTTATGTTTCACATTTTTCATTACCTTCTCTTTTTGAGAGACTCACCTATGCACTGTACATCTAGAAAACAGGTATGTATTCTCAAGAATACCATAGTCCGGGGTAAGCAATAAACTCTCATATTATAC
Organism: Sciurus carolinensis; assembly: GCF_902686445.1. Taxonomy (NCBI): domain Eukaryota; kingdom Metazoa; phylum Chordata; class Mammalia; order Rodentia; family Sciuridae; genus Sciurus; species Sciurus carolinensis. The sequence continues at coordinate 30,935 of NW_025920614.1, read as the reverse complement.
TTCAAATGTTAAGACAGAAGTAATCACTTCTTGCAATGGGGGATAATTCCGTTTCGAAGTATTCATCTTCTCTTGTTCTAAGCCACTATGGTGCTGCTATATTCTCTGGTTCTTCTGCCACACTCCCCTTCCCAGGTGGGTTGTTTTTTGTTTGTTTGTTTGTTTGTTTTGTGGTGCAGGGGTTTGAACCCCGGGCCTTGTGCTTGTGAGGCAAGCACTCTACCAACTGAGCTATCCCCGACACTGTGGGTTGTTTTTAAGTGCAAAACTTTCCTAGTCCAAGCTAGTTAAAAGTCTTTTCCCATTTATTTAATTGGTCTTAGGGATTTTATAACAATCATAATAGAAATAATAATACTAAAAATAATAATATGAGAAAATTATGAATGTTTTGTGACTTTTAAATTATTTAGGGATTTATCAAAGAATAAAAATATGAACCTGGTACTAATCCTGTCCAGGGGTCAATCTTCTGGGAGATGCCATTATAAATAGGTAATATGTATTGGTTAGGATTCTAGCAGGAGAGATTGTTCACTCAGTCTGGGTAATTGGAGGAAAGTTAATGAAAGACTATTTAAACAGGTGATGCAGAGACTTCTGCCTCCTGGAAGATGGAGTGGACATTCATTTCTCTTTTTTTCTAAGTATAACTAATTGTCTTGGACATGATATTTAAGGTGGATATAGGAATAGGGAAAGAAGATTTCACACTAGCTAGAGACTTTAAAATTTTTTTTTACTTTTTAAAATTTATTTGTTCTAGTTAGTTATACATGATAGTAGAATGCATTTATGCATTTTGATAAATTATACATAAATGGAGTATAATTTCTCATTCTTCTGATTGTACATATTGTAGGATCATATCAGTCATGGAGTCATGGGTGTACATGAGGCAATAAAGTCTGTTAACTATCAACTTTGGAACTCAAAGAACAGCACAAGGATGAATCCCTTTGGTTTTCTTTTTGCCTCACCTATAATCAGAATTAGAGGGGAAGAAGCCACCAAGACAAAAGCCAATGGGCATAGACAGAATTAACTCCAATAAAACCCTGCTTTTCTAGTTAACAGAGCAGAACAAGAGTTTACCAAAACAGCATTTAGGTGATATCTGCTCTACTTCAGTCAAACACTGCAAGAAAAGCTGTGGTCTCACCTCATTCTTAAAAGAACAAAAGACTCAATGGAGTAAATAGGCTTCTACCCCATGAGGCTGTGCCAAGGCACTCTACCTCTACTGCCCAGAGAGTGTCTTAAAATCTATGTGAACAAAAGAGATTTTTCATCCCCAAAGGGCATTATGAAGCTGACACCTGCTCAGCAGAGGAAGCCAAGCGATGAGTCAGTGTGGGTTTCCTTGACACTAGGTGGAGATGGAAGCCCCATCTCTCTACCATGACTCTTATTCTACCACTAGCAGCTGGATTAGGGTGCTTGTGACAACCTGTCAAGGATAAAAATCTAAATTCCCTGGAAATATCCCTAGTGCCCAGTGCTAACAAGATAATCACCCCACCAGTGATGTCAAGAAAAGTCATAAAAGAAGCAATAAATAGATGGCTTTTACCCTCTTCAGCCAAGAAGGTATCAATGGGAAGTCAGAAGCCATACGTGTACTCCCCAGAAATGAAGTATGCTCTCCACATGTATCCATGGGGATTGGCTGGCAAACCTGGAATTCTTACCTCATCTGATTATAAGGTAGGGCAATCACTCTTCTAACAGAATGGCATCAAAATGAGGCCAGTTAAAATGACACATTTAAATAAGACGGAGAATATTGTGTTAGATTCCTAATATCCATGTTTCAAGTTAAAAAATTGCCTACATAATGAAAAATCAGGAAGATTTCTCATTGCAAAAGAAAATCAAGACTTACCAATATAAACATAATAGAAATATTAGATTTGACAAAGATGATAAAGTGACCTTCATAAAAATGCTTCAGAAAGCCATTATGAAACTGCTTTAACTAATAAGAAATATAAAATTGCAGGGAAGAATTAAAATGCTCCATCAAAGGAATCAAAAGCATCATGTAGACTCATATAAGATTTTAGAACTGAAAGAAATTGTGGTTGGGATTGACAATACAACTGGAAGGAAAAAAGAAGGAATCAGTGAACTGGAAGGTAGACTAATATAAAAAAATCTAAACACAAAGGAAAAAAGATTGAACAAGTATAATTAAAGCATTGAAGATATGTGGGACTATAGGAAAAGATTTAACATTTGTGTCATCAGAGTATTCTGGAGAGAAGGCAGAAATAAAAATGTACATTAATACATAATGTCTGATAACTTCCCAAATTTGACAAAAGACATAAACCTACAGATTCAGGACACTGAGCATATCCGAAATAGGTAAGAACCAAACTCACATTAAGACATGTTGGAGTGAAATTTTGGAGATAAAAACACAAAGAAAAAGTTCTTTAAAGTAGAGCTAAAGAGAAATAATATCTTTTCTACAAATCAAGCACAAATTAAAATTTAGATGATTTATCAGCAGAATCCATGGAGGTCTACCAGGAGGAAAGTAGCACAATATTTTTCACCAGCTGAAAAAAGAGGACTCCAGTCCGGATTACATACCCAGTGAAAATACCTTTCAGAAATGAAAATGAAAAGCAAGATTTTTTTTCAGAAGAGAGAAAATCAAGAAAACTTATGGCCAGCAGACCTATTTGATAAGAATGGCTGACTAGGATTCTCTCAGTAGAAGAAAATGGTAAAAGAAGGAACTCCAAACAGTAGGAGAGATGAAAGAACATGATAAGCAAACACATGGACATTGTAATTGCTTTTGAAAAAAATTTTCTTAAACTTGCTGAATTATGTATGATGACTGAACCTGATATGACAACATTGTTGATGTAGTGCTCCTGACTGCAGAAGAAATACCTAAGGCAATTCTATTATAAAGGGTGAAAAATAAAGGCATGAAAAGTGAGGTAGAGGGTTTATACTTCACTTAAGCTGATAAAATGCTGATATCAATTTATCGTGATATGCTCTGTACTAATAATGTACTATCTAAAGTTGCCTCTAAAAAACTACACAAAATTCACACTCAAAACCACCACAGATAAAAATTATATCCTAAGACCGTTTAAAAACAACCCACAGGATAGTAGGAAAATGAAAATAGATCAATTAAAAGCAAAACACAGAAATAAAAGTGCAGACTTAAACACTAAAATAGGATAATTACATTAAATGTAAATAGTATAAATATGCCAATTAAAAGATACTGGCAGAGTGGATTTTAGAAAACTTCTAGCATATGCTTTTTATATAATTTCACTTTAAATATAATGATAAGGACAGCTTGAATGTAACAGGAAAAAAGCAGATACTTTAAGTTAATATCAGATTAAATATATTTTAGAACAAAAAAAAAAAATAGAAAAGACACAAAGGGACATTATATACTGATAAAAGGCTAAAGTTACCAAAAAGACATAATCAAATATATGCGCCAAATGAAATGACTGTTAAGTCTGTGACCTCAAAACTAAGAATGATGAATATAGATATAACTACAACTGTAGTTGAATATTCCATATCCTCTCAAAATTGATAGAACAACTAGATAAAAATGTAGCAATACAATTATCCAGCAAACTCCAAGTGGCATTTACAGAATTCATCATCCTACAATAGCAGAAAGCATATTTTTGTAATGTCTAGACTGTATACTAAATAGATAGTTGCCTAAGTTATAAAATGAACCTCAACAAGTGAAAAATAATCAAAATCAGTCAGTGTGTTCTCTGACATTAGAATCCATTCACAGAAAAAAAAAAGAAAATTATTAACCATTTGGAAAGTAAACAACATATTACAAAATAACTTTGGGATCAAGAAAAGGAAATTTCAGGGAAAAACTTGAAATTCACTAAATTGAATAAAAATGGAAATGTAACATTTCAAAACTTGTTGCATACAGATAAAGCAATCTGAGAGAGAAATTTTAGCACAAATCGAATACATTAGAAAAGAATACCTTTAATCTAGTGTTTTACCCACAATAACCTAGAGAAAAAGGGGCTGGTAGCTCATTGGAAGAGAACTTGCCTGGTAAGCTTAACACCCTGGGCTTGATCCCCTACACAGCAATGAAAACAAGCAAACTAAAATAAATAAACTAAACCAAAATGAACAGAATGAAGAAAATGAACAGAGAAAACCATGAAGTCAAAAGCAAAAAAGATAAAATAGTCTGATCTATGAAAGAAAACATCAATGAAATTCAGAAATCTCTAGCAATACCAATAAAGACAGTAGACACAGATTACCAATATTAGGAAAGAGGATATTACAGATCCTACAGAAATCAAACTAGTTATAAAGAAAACACCATGATCAGCACAACAAACATAACTTTAGAACTTGCATGAAATGAATCAATTCCTTAAGAAATGAACATATGATCACAAAACACCCAATTTCTAACATAAAGTTTGAGCAGTTCTCAAAAAAATGTAATTTGGAATTTTAAAATTTGATAAAGAACATTTACAAAAAATTACAGCTAATAAAATACCTGACATTGAAATGCTGAATGCTTTCTAAATGTAGAAAAAAGACAAGAATATTTGTTTTTAAATGTTTTTAATCAACACAGAACTGGAAATTATAACAAGGGTATTAAGGTAAAAAATAAAAGACATACAGAGAGAAAAGTAAAACAGAAAATGGCCTCTACTGCAGATGACAGAGTTACCTAAAACGTCTAAAAAATCTACAACTAATAAATACACTTGGTCAAAAACAGATTAAAATATAAAATTCAAGAACTTGTAAATTGCTCAGCAAGGTCAAAGGGTACAAAAAAATTAATTAAAAATAATTTGTATTTTATGTGCAGATAATTAACATCATTAATATTAAAAATGCTGTGCCATTTATAAATATCTCAAAAAGTAAAGTATGTATAAACTTAACAATCTACAAGCTGCAAAACTTTGGTAAAAGAAGAAAAAAAAAACTCTAAATGAATGGAAAGGTAGATAACATTTGTAGATCAAAAGAGTAAAAATAATGAAAATATGAGTTCTCCTAATTCATGTGCAGGTATATGCAACTTCTCCTAAATGCCAGCCTTGCTATTGCTGATACAGGTAAAATTATTCTAAATTTATGTGGAAAGTCTAACATACTAGAATGTTTTTAAAAATCATGAAAATGACAAATAAAGGGGACAGAATCAGTCTACTGATTTAGACTTACTGTGTATCAACAGACCTGTGAATTTGGTGGAAGGATAGGTTCATATATCTGTCAAACTAGAAATGGATTCCAGAAATATGACCAACTGATTATAAAATCGGACAATAAAAAGATAACCTTTTATTTATTTATTTATTTATTTTTTATTGTAAACAAATGGGGTACAACTTGTTTCTCTGGTTGTACATGAAGTAGAGGCGTACCATTTGTGTAATCATACATTTACATAGGGTAATGATGTTTGATTCATTCTGTTATTTTTCCTTCCCCCCACCCCTTTTTTCCCCCTATTAAGTCCCTCCTTCCTCCATTCTTGCCTTCCTCCCACTCCCCTTTATGTATCATCATCCACTTATCAGCAAGATCATTCATCCTTTGGTTTTTTGAGATTGGCTTATCTCACTTAGCATGATATTCTCTAACTTCATCCATTTGCCTGAAAATGCCATATTTTTATTGTTCTTTATGGCTGAGTAATATTTCATTGTATGTATATACCACAGTTTCTTTATCCATTCATCAATTAAAGGGCATTTAGGTTGGTTCCACAATATAGCTATTGTGAACTGAGCAGCTATGAACATTGATGTGGCTGCATCACTGTAGTATGCTGATTTTAAATCCTCTGGGTACAGGCCAAGGAATGGGATAGCTGGGTCAAATGGTTGTTCCATTCCAAGTTTTCTAAGGAATCTCCACACTGCTTTCCAGAAATAAGTGGTGCTGGAGCTAGATTTAAAAAATTATAAGCATATCAGTTTTCTATTACCATGACAAAATACCTGAGGCTAGGTATTTTATGAAGAAAATAGGTTCATTTATCTCATAGTTCGGGAAGTTGGAAATTTAAGATTCCATAGCCCCATCTGTTTGGCATCTGGTGAGGGCCCATTGTTTGTATCACAACATCATAGATGACATCATTGTGGGAATGCATGCAACAGGGAGAGATCATATGGCAAGATTTGAAGCTAGAGACTGATCTGGGTCAGTCTTTCTCTTATATAAAACCACCTACTTTCATGGAACTAATTCATTCTAAGAATAGCATTAATCCCTCCCAAGATCATTGCCTTAATAAAACCTTCTCTTCTGTGCCACTTCTTAAAGATTGGGCCTTTTGTTACATTGCATTCTGGGGGCCTGGCTTCCAAAAGAACCCATGGGGGAAAAACCACAGTCAACAATAGCCCTATATATAGCACCTGATATAAATATCAAAATGAATCACAGATATAAATGTAAAACATAATACCATAAAACTTTTAAGAAAAATTGTAGAAATAATCCACACGCCCATCATGGGGTAAATATTTGAACAAACTGTGGGTCACATCATAAAATACTACTTGGAAATAAGAAGGAAAAAATACTGACATATACAGAAGAACCTGCATGAATCTCCAGAGAATTATGATGCATGAAAACATAGAGTAGGTATACTAAAACATCATATGAAAGGTGAAATGTGGTACACCCTTCAAAGGGTGTTGACCATGAATGGAGCTTGCTGGACTGGAAGTTGCTCTGGGCCAATGGGTGACTAGTGAGTGAATGTGGGGACATGGGGCATTACTGTGCAGTACTGTGGACATTTACAACATTGTACACTTAGGTTAAAACAACTCGATTACTCTCATCTTGAGTTAGTCAGATTTGCATTGCCGTAACCAAAACACCCAAGAAGAACAACTTAGTGGAGAAAAAGTTTGGTCAGGTCCCAGTTTCAGAGTCTCAGTCCATGGATGACCCACTCCATTGCTGTGAGTCCAAGGTGAGGAGGAACATCACCGCCAAAAGGCAGGGAGGAGTGTGGCAGAGAAAATCTGCTGGCCTCATGGCAGCCAGGAAGCAGGAAGGCGGGGAGAAGAAGATGCAGAGAAAAGAAACCCTTCAGGGACTCCCTGAGAGTGACCTACCTCCTCCAGTCCTGCCCCACCTGCCTATGGTTACCACACAGTACATTAGTCCTTTCAAATGATTAATCAATCAAACGGATAAATCCACTGATTAGGTGACAGTTCTTATAATCTAATATTTTGCCTCTAAACATTAACAGGGGCACTTCTGAGGAACACCATACTTAAAAACCATCACATACCCTTTTTACTTTATACAATTTTTAAAATCTTATTGACTCTAATAACATTTAACAGGAAACACAAGCACATGAGTAGGTGATAGGAAATTTTCACCTCTGTCGAAATTTTATGGACCTACCTTCATAAATGCAGTTCACCTTTACCAAAAGCCAGCCCATGACTGATTATTTTACTTGATTTTTGTAGACTGTTGAGGACATTTTAATTTTAAGTTGAAGGGATTGAGAGACCACTGGAGGTGTTTGAGCCGGTTGACGGGATTCACATTTGAGGTCATGTTCATCCTGACCAATAGAGGGAGCACATACTAGAGGGTGGGAGGAGAGGAACCAGAGACACCAAGGAGGCTGTTTAATATTCTAGGCAAGAGGCTCTGGTGGATTCTGGTGGTTCTAGATATGGAGGAGGTTAGAAGATGCTGACTCTGCAGATGGTTTGAGGCTTGAATCCATGTTATTTTCTGAGTGATCAGATGTTGGTATGGGAATAGAGAGTCATACTTAGTACGATGTTTGGCCTGAACAATAAAAGGAAAGACAGTGACAATATCTAGCCACTTCCCTATAAGCAACGTCTTTGTTTTGATGCCACACTGGGTGACACTCTTCCCTGAATGTTAAAATCATACTGTGATTGTGAAAGAAAGGACTTATGGCCGGAAGTCCTACATTATACATAAGGCAATAACTCATAGAAATTAAGTTGATCAATATGAGGCTTTATTTTTTAATTCAGCTTTGACTTTAGGTTGATGCCTGAAGTCAGACAGGCAGCAGACCCTGTTTTAGATTCAGTAGTGCAAGAGTTCATGGTGTAGTATTTTAAGACCTTAAAAAAAATGAAAAAGAAGTTTCAAAATCTATTATCTTTTTATACTGCCTAATAATTATGACTATGACTCATTCAAATCAACCTTTCAAGTATCTTGTCATAAAATAAAGGACAAGTTACAGAGCACCTTAACAAGAAGTTAGTAAAGAGAATAAATGCATAATCCAGAAGCTTTCATTCGACTTAAGTTTAAAACCCTCTAAACTTACCATTGAAGTTAATTTTTGATAATATGTCCTAAAACTGCTCTAAAGAAATTAATTTTAACCTTAGAGTTAATATTAAATTCTGAAAATCCTTTTAGGATGTGTATAAAATGATTATGGATCCACAGTAATTCCATTCCTGGTTTTCATTCAGAAATCTCAGAGGTGGGAGGGGGTGATTTACGTATGACCATATAATTACCTTGGCAGAGAAGTTCAAAAAAGACAGATACCAACGCAGGGTACAACAACAGAGAAGTTGAAAGGAATGACACAATGTGTAGCTTTGATAATCACTTCACCACCAATTAGTGTCATGCATAAATTACCCTCTTAAGTGAGAAATTACAGACAGCCCCACAGTCGACCAAATCTGTCAGTGGATGCCTTCTGCAAATAAAGCAGAAATACTGTATTTGATTGTCTTTGGTTTTAGGCATTATAAAAACCAAATTAAAAAAGACTGTCAAGTATAAAAATATCTATTCTTCATGTATAATGTCAAACCTACCAAGGCAACTGGTATTAGCCCAAGGGAAACACCTTGAACACTCATTGATTCTGAAGTCTTCCCAGGGGACTTGCTTTTCAAATTAAGTTTGTCTGAGATGGTTGGACAGAAGGAAGGATGACTGGTAGTATAGAATATCTTTTTCAGGTACCCATGCAGATTACACATCTTTTCATTTCTCGTTTTTCCTTTTTATAAAATGGGAACAATTATGTGAAGTCATTATAAACTTCTTGGAAGGCGTTGGTGAGATAATGAAGATTAGACATTTAGAATATCCTAATTCAATGCCTTTATGCCCAATTCACACGCATGCAAAGTTTTTCATGCCTAGCAATGTGTGTAACTCAGCACAATTAATGCTGAGAGCCCTCTCGTCTTCCTGATTCATGCTTCTCCTTCAGGAAACAGGCTGAGACCACTTGAGCAAATGACAATCTTTTCTTCCTCAGGTCTAACCCTTAATATCACAACCCTATAGTCTCCATGACATAAAGACCCTCTGTGCATGCAACGCATGGTCTCCTTCTGGTACTGTCTGTTCCCATGATGCCTCACAAGTGCTCATTGTTACTTTCCTTTCTAAAGCCAGACCATTCTTTCCTCCAGAGCACAGGTGTTCTCCTGCTTACCGAGGGTCCTAACATAGTTTATTTGCTACTTGTGACCATATTCTTTATAAAATATGCTTGTCTAAAGAATTGACCTCAAGACATGGCTTGAGCCCTAGATCCTGTTACTTTGAGGTCTCCTATTTTGTTCTTTACCTTCTGTTACATAAAGCTCTTCAAATATTCGCAGCCAATTTTAGGGAAATGGTTCATTTTGGCATATCACTTGATGGTTAATTTGCAGCCATAAAGATGATAGAGACAAATCCACATAAATATCCAAAAGTATAATGTGGAATAAGATTTGCCATGGCATGATATAATTTTTTAAAAAATAGAGCTCTCTATGAACAAGATCACAAGAGCTTAGACAAATAAAATGCATTTTAGAATGAAGAATTATAGATATCAATTTTCCACATTTTAAATAATGTTTCTGTAGTTTATACATATTATAAATTACATGCATTTTATATATACTAATTATAAATTCTGTAATTTAAACATATGCACATATTATATATATATGTGTGTGTGTACACACATATATATATATATATACATGTTTTTAAATAGCAGAAGGAAGTAGAAGCATCCTTATATTGAGCCAAAATAATTACTCTGTACTTTTAACAATATTCCATGTCTTCTGTCCCCTCCAGAGAGAATCTATTCACTCTCTCAGATCAGCTTTCCAGTAATGTTAATTTTCATACTTTTATAGGTATTCATCTAAACTTTAAAAACTGGGTTTCTTTGGTTATTACACCTAAGACATTGCTTTTAAAACCTGGGCCCTTTTATTTTGCCTGGTATCCTTTTATAAATTAGTAGTTAAGAGTGAACACAGTATTACTGGGACAATTCTGACAGTTAAAGAGTCATTGTTATTTCATTTCTGATGAGCACACAATTTCTCTTACTATAGCTAAAGGCTAATTAACATTTGAAGTGACCACATCACATGGATGATTAGCACTGGATTTACTGTCATCTAAAAAGTCTTACATTTTTCCACATTCACTACTTCTCTGTTTTAGTCCCTCTCATAATTAATTTTATCAAAATTATCATTTTGTGTATGTTTTTGAGATCCATTCATGTTTTTACAATTCTGTTTTTGATTGGAGTTAATGACTTGCTTTACGTCATCTACAAATAAAACTCAAATGGAGAACAAAATGCTTTTAAGCACTAAGAGAGATATTATCAATCTTCTGGAAACATGCACATCACCTAAGTGACTATCTCTAAATACAGATTTGTAGGCCCCTTTCCAGGAGATTCTTATCTGTCTGATGCATGGAGAACCTGAAATCTGGTTTTGAAGACATTCCCAAGGTGGTTGAGAAGCAGGTGATCAAGGAATCTACTATGAAAAACTCTTAGAGAACTTCTGCTTTCAAAGATATTCTCAGGCACTCATTACACTAGTTATTTAAATAGTCCTAACCTACATGGTACACAACCATAGAAAGGAAAAGATGTACCCCATTTGTGTACAATGAATCAAAATGCAGTCTATAAAAATAAAAAATAATTTAAAAAAATAAATAAAAAGAAAATAAATAGTCCTTCAGTTTTCACCAATGACCTTGCCTGCCACATAAATACAGCAGAATGTGGAGTGAAAAACAGATTGCATTGAACACTAAGGCTTTTGCTAACTGTCTGTATGGTATACAGTCCTCAGTTCATCTGCTTGCATTGGTTGGTTTATTGCATGTTTCTTATGTGTCAGACACCATGCTGGATATAAGCTAGAATATAAGATGACCTCTTCTCACCTATAAGCAAACAAATGAAATAAAACAACTAAGCACGAAAAACCACAGCGAGGCACCACACTATTATTTAACTTTATTCCCTGAAGGATCCATGAAGGACACAGCAATGATCTCTTTCCTTTTTCTTTGAATATGGCTACAAATTCTGAGCTCATAGAACTCACTCTTGACTTTCTCAGCCTAGTCATGCACATCATTTCCTTTGCTGGCTCTTTCTTTTCCTGTGCTCTCTTGAACTCAGTTCTTCATCCTTGGGGTTCATCCTCCCATCTCATAAAATCTTTTATATAACCAATCAATCATCCAGGCTGCCAGATCCACCATTAACATCCCCACTTTACAGATGAGGACATTTGTTGGAAGAGAAGGTTGATTCTTGACCAAAGCAGCAAAGATAGTAAGTGGCAGGAAGGGGTTAGAGCATTGGCCTGTCTTCCTTCTCAATCTGTTTCCATTTCCCCACGCTACTTTCTAAACTAAGTTATGCCATGCACAGTTTTACTTGACAGATGCTTATGTGAAACACAATGCATACACATATGCCTGCATGATGTGAGGCAGTTTCTTGCTATGACTTGTTTTAAGCAAATATGGATATCTCAGTTCAATGCCAAAGGTGTTGATTTCTGAGGTTCACAAAATTAAAGATAGGTGATAAGAATCCAGAGAATTTGAAGTATGTGAGACAGAAGTAAGGCATATATCACATTCTTATAGGGCATATTTCTGACATCCTCTCAGATATAACCCTTCATGCTCAGTAAACTTCAACTCTTCTGGCTTCCCCTGTATTCTGACAAGGATGATGATCTTTCACAGCTCAGTACTTTTGAGTCTATGATTGTCTCCTCTGAAACACTTTGGACCCCATTGACATTAGGGTCCCCATGCAATGGTCACCTTCCAACCTTTATCTTCTCTCAATCCTTTATTTAAATTACTCTTCCCTCCAGCCATCTGCTATGGAGTCACTTTTTATCTTCTTTCTAGAACTTGTGAACATCTGAAATAATTTTCTTTCTTTGTATCTCCTCCTCACTGGAATATTGAATGAGCAGTGGTAATTTTTGAATTATTTGCAAGTATAATCTTAGAATGAGAACAGAATTTGCTCTACAGCAAACACTCAATAAATATGCAGATGAATGAGACAATGAACACTATGGGATTATATGAAAATAACTAAAGGTGTTTTGAGACAAAAGTAGGTAAAAGAGACCACTGTATCCATTCTGGGAAGTTAGACGTATGCCTCATTGAGGAGACTCTGAGGTCTTCACATGATAAGTAGAAGTTGCTCAGTAATTTTCAAATCCCTTATTGGCAATTTGCCTAACTATAGAATAGGAAAACACAATGAATTATACCGAAGGATACACTACACTTCAAGAACATTCCTTCAAATAGGAGCCCAGTAGACATTTCACAGATATTAAAATTTGCCCATCATTCAATATGAAAACACTTTTATTCTCGTGTCTATAAAATGTGCTCTGAAAGTCATTATAGACACTAGCATGCTTTCTGAGAGATCTTTGGCATTGCTCTCTCCACTAGTTTCAACCATCTAGAGCAACTGAAAATGATCAATGGTAGAAGGAACTACTTTTTCTCTTCGATTGGCAGGGATTGAAGAGGTAAAGTCAGTCTCTTCAACACAAATCTTTAGTTTTTTTTTTCCTTTTCCTTTGTAGAAATAGATCTTTTAGAAACACTTCCATTAGTAAGATGTAAATCTCCATTTGAGAATTACTGCATATGGCCTAATAGTAACTCTTCCTAAATTTAGAAAAATCAATGAATTACCATTAGGGAAATTCTACATAGAGCTCTTGGGTTTTTGTTGAATTGATCAGGTCTGCAGGTATGGCTCCTCACAGATTAAAATGCATAAGTGAGTAGAAATATTTCTATGATTCTGCTTTAAAATTTGAATTTAATTATCCATTTGATGTGTAACCTTGAGTTATTTATTAATCTCTCTGAACTCAGTTTCACCATTTTATACTAATGAAACTATTTCACAGGATTATTGGGAGGATGAAATGGAATAAACATTACATATGCTGAAACATTTCTCTTAGCTTTGCATTGCTATAATGAAATACCTGAAGTGACTCACATAAAGAGAAAAGCTGCAGTTAGCTTACAATTTTTGAGTTTCAAGGGTAGGGTGCCTGCACTGGCTCAGTTCTGGTGAAAGCATCACATGGGAATGGAAGGAGAACATGTATTAGAGCAAAAGGTCATATTTTAAGCAAGAGCAGAGAGATTGAGAGAGACCAGGGTCCCACTTTTCCCTTTGAGGGTCTGTCTCCAATTATCTAGAGAACCCCTACAAAGTCCCACCTCCAAAAGATTGCATAACCTCCTAGTAGTGCTTCCCTGAGGACCAAGCTTTTAACACATGAGCCTTTGAGGGATATTCAACATCAAAACTACAATAACATTTGGTTTTATTTTTCAGAGAGAACCATGTGGATGGTTTGGGTGTCAGTAAGAAACACATACACATAATATACCCTTTCCACCACATATATTCACATACATGTAAATGCACATATATGTACACACACAAATGTAATTTGGCTACCACAAGTGTTTCAAACAGGTTCTAGTTGGTACTAGCTTTTATTGACCATGCTTTTATCTGTCTTTTTCATTTTCATGATTACTTTATGATGTAACATAAGCAACCAGGTGCTCCTATTAATCAAAGAGAGGTGGTTAATGTTATAGTGTTACTTTGTGTTCAGAGTAAAAGTTTAAGTGAATTCAATGTATGTAAAAACCTATGGCATGATGCTGAACACCAATGTAAGTAGAGATCAGCATTCTTCTGCAGAGATATCAGACAGATAAATTCCAAGATATACATGTTTTAACTCTATTCTAGTATTTTAAAGATGAAAATCATTCCTTCATTCATTGGGAGAGACACAAGATAAAGACTGTATTACTTAGTGGTCCTTGCATGCTTGGAGGCCAGATAGAGAATCCAGAGACTATGTAGAGAATGAGAGAGGGACTTGTACCAACACCTTTATTGGGGTGCAGGGTGTTTTTCAAATAGGGTCCTTGCAGTGTGATTTAATTGGTGAATTTAAAGTAAGCAAGTACGAATTCTGAAAAGTTACCATGTCACATAAAAGTTGTCATTGTGACATATCCATAAAATCCATGTGGAATATTGGGATCAGTAGGGTATTCAAGTAAGTTGTATCTAGCTGTTCCCTGGGGATGTGGTCACCAGGATGAAGTTGTATATGGCAGATATCTGGATTGGTTGTTGCGTTAGTCAGGTTTTCATTGCTCTAACCAAAATACCTCACACAAACAATTTAGAGAAGGAAACATTTATTTTGGGCTTACAGTTTCAGAAGTCTCAGTCCACAGCATTCTGTGCTTGATCAACTTCATTGCTCTGGGCCTGAGATGAGGCTGAATACCATGATGGAAGGTTCTGGTGAAGGAAACTTTCTCAGTTCATGGCATCCAGGAGGCATACACACACACACACGAGAGAGAGAGAGAGAGAGAAGGAGATTAGAGACAAAATATAATCCCCAGTGGCAAGCTCCCAGTGAACTACTTCTTCCAGTCATGCCCCACCTGCCTATAGTTACCTAATATTAATTTATTGAAATTATTAACCCAGAAAATGTATTAATCCACTGGTTAGGTCACAGCTCCCATAACTAATCATTTCAACTCTGAATATCCCTGCATTGTCTGTCTCATGAGATCTTTGGGGGATAATTCATATTCAAATCACAACAATCATGGAAGATTTACAGAACTGGAAATTGTGGCAAGTGGGGACTGAGCTCTGCTTCTGACGTGAGAAAGTTAGACTTATATTTAAAAGGGATAAAATGCACCAAAGAATTATGAGAACTCATGATGGATTTCAAACGAAAGGTTTCAAAGTCGGAGGAGATTTGTTTGCTTTAGGGAAAGACTACAGATGTATATAGATACCAGAATGATCAAAGACATGTATTTCAGTTTTAAAAGATGGTTGGAATTTTAAAAATCTCATTTCTAAAAGGCAGTCGTAAATAAAACAATGCTCAAGTCTAAGGCCTGAGACATCAGAGTCGTGCCATGTGAAAACTATGTGGCAGATAAGATTGTTCCAAATAGATGTTTAATAGTAACTGACATAGTTCTTCAAATGTAATAAAAGTGAAGGTCAACAAAAAAAATACTGTTCCAGTGACAGGCTACACATAGGACTGTGAGATGGGTGTTAGAAAAGAACATATTGAGACTTCATTGATCGAACCTGAGTGAGTTCCACTAAAATAAGAACATTTAAACATTCTCCTTGGGGGGGGGGGGAAATACAGAAGTCTGACTGGGAGGTTTTCACCATTGTCACCCGTTGCAAAAGGAGATAAGGACATAGAAGGAGGATGTTAATCTGGTTGGTCTTCAGGCTCACTCAGAATCACAATGTAAAGATGCAAATAACTTTGAACCAGGGGACTCCTCTTCTGAAAAGTTCAGTTATACACTGGTCATTTTTGCACATCCCAACCTTTGTTTAATATCTTATTTAAATGCATTATTATAAATCTAGTACAAAATCACAAGTTGACGTTCCTTTGCTATTTAAATGACATACAAGTGGAAAGTCAATTCGATTTAAATACCTTTGAATGTTTTTATGTAAATGATTATTTCACTGATTTAAAAATATATTTCCTTTATAGCATTTTCAGGCTCATAATTCTGATATAGGTGATCAACATTTCTGACATGTAAATGTAAGTGGAAAAGGACAGTTAAATAGCTGTAGAACAGTTTCCTTATAAGAGATAGTACTGAGTTTTTTAAGACGGGGGTCACTTGTGGAAGTTGACATTGTGACGACAGAATTCAAATGTTCTCTGAAAAATGGATGCTGTCTTTCAGATTCTGTCATGCCTTGTATTCTTTTCCTTTTTTTCTCTTCTTTTTTTAATCATAAAGTTGTTTGCAAACTGCTTAAAATCAATTTTTTGTCAAATTATAATCATATCTAATTACAGAGTACACAGCAATTTTATGATATATGTATACCATTTGGAATGACTGCATCGAGCTAATTAACATATCCATTCCCTTAAATGCTTATCATTTACCTCTTCTGTTTAAGCACAACTATGTATTGCTTTCACCAATATATTTCCTTCCCCTCTACTGCCCAGTCTCTGGAAACCACAGTTCTACTCTCTTCTTTATCAGTGTAATTGTTTTTGTTTCCACATATAAGTGAGAATGTGGTTTTTGTTGGTATCTGGCATTTAGCATCAAGTCCTCTAAGTTCATCATAATGCTGCAAATGACAGTTTCCTGATATTCTTGATTCAACTTCCAGTCATTTAAATCATGCCCTCACTTTTAATAGAAATTGAAAAATATAATTATCTCAATCCAACTTTGACAAGTGCAAAAGAAAATTAAGAGACATTAGGAAATAATTGAATCAGGAGGTTTCATTCAGTCTAGGAAGGGCATTGAACCTGAACCCAGAATTATGAGTAAAGTCTTGGCTAAGAATGGACTTTTAAGGAAGGACAGAGGAGATAAGTTTAGTAACACAGCACTGAATGTTTGAAAACCTTAAACTGGGAAAAACAAAACCTGTAATGGGATAACCATAAGAGCCCTTGAGTAGATGTTATACAGAAAAAGGAGGCAGAAATAATCTCAAAAAGTAATGGAGGAGCTGAATTTATTTGAGGTTCAATGGGAAGTCTACAAATAACCTTATAGAGGAGAACAATACAATCAGAACAGAGTTCTGTATATTCTATTAGTGATCAATCATTGGTCATTTCCCCTCTCTATTTCCATTTCCTCATCTGTAAAATGAGAACATATGGCCATTTTTAACAGTTGCATTTTTTATAGTCTATTATGCTATAGATTCTTGTCTGACCACACACAATAAATCAGCCTATCATGGTACTGGGCATTTTATGAGTCATGGAAGAGATGTGACATTTAAATTTCATTTAGACCTGGTCATTAGCACAATGTAGTGGAAAGAGCAGAGGGCAAGAATCATGACTTCCCACTCACTGCCTATGTGGGAGCAGAAGTCACTCGGCTTCCAAAGCCCTAATTTTCCTCATTTATTAAGAGGAAGCTAGTAATATCTCACTGGTACATTTCTCCATAGATGAGGTAACCTTTGTTAATTAATGGATTATCACATTCCCTTCTCTGAAACGGTTGAAATGTGATTCAATCTCCATTAGAACTTTCTCCCCTTTTAATCCAGCTTTCACAAATGTCTACCATTTATTTTTTGTCAAGCCAAAGTCAGAAATGGGCCTTCTATCATTGAAAATGGTGTTAATGTTCATCTGTTGCAGTACTCTCAAGCTTTGAATGCAAGAAAGAGAGAACTTGGTATGAGAACATTCATATGCTACTAAAGTAAACCATAGGAAAGTACCACATATTTATTTGGATTGTAAAATGGAAAACAGCAACTGGAAGGGAGACATTATTAACTGTCCTTGTTGGAACTGTGCCAAGGTGCTACTGTTCCCTTGACTAGTGGTTTTTGTCTGGAGCCTAAGAGCTTCTGTGCATTTCTGTGGTCTCATGCTGTTTCTCTCTGATCTGAACTTCTGTGAAACCCAGAGGGACACCTGTGTGTCCTCTTGGCATGCTGGAAGAAGGGACTAGGTTCAGGTTAAACACCCAAGTCTTTCTACTCCTGTTCAAACATTTTTGCAATGGTGGTGTCTGGTCTTTTACCAGTGCCATTTGTTTTCATTAAAAAAAAAATCAAAAGGCACAGGAGATATCTTCCAAGTGGATATGACGTAGTTATTTCTCTCCAATGCTCTACACTGGTACCTTGTCTTTCAGTTTATTTACTTATAGTTGCAGTAGTTGCCTGATTTAGCTTAAAGATGTACTTTACTTTTCAAGGTACAGAGTAAAATACTAGACAGAGTATAATCTAGATCAAGTACCCCAAAGATCAATGCAAGGGAAACTTCAGGATCATGACATTAAAATATGTAAGCTATGTTTTTTGTGTGTTCGAGGGGTAAGTGATAGTGATGGAATTCATGATACTAACATAAATGTTTAAATAATTTATTTTCTTATCAAACATCCTCAAAGAGAAAAGAACAAAAAAACTAACTTATTCCTGAATATATACTCTGTTCTTAAGGTGGGGTACCGTGGTATATTTACAAAATTAATAAATATCCCTGAGACATGACACTTTCAACTTTTAGAAAGTCAGTCTCCCGTGTCTTATATCCCCCTTTCAAATTATATATCACCTCAGAAGGCTTAAAGATTATTTATGAGAATCGATCTCCACACCATATATTACTTTTAGGAATAAAAAATAAAAAATTTGTAATGGAACAAATGTGAGTTGAGAATGAAAAGACATACATTTGAATGCCAGGTGTGCTCTGCACCCTTGGGAAAGTCTTTTGCCCTTTTAGAACCTCATTTATATCATCAAGAAATGTGGAGAAGATCTCTCAAAAACACCTTCCCTATTTGAATAATTTCTTTTTCTTTCATTTGTAAAATATTCATCAAAGATTCAAGCACAGAAATATATAAGAAACTTAATTTAGATGAATGTTCTTATGAATTGCATTTGCAGTTTTTTATAAACCAGTTTTAATTTGGAATCATTAAACTTTAACTCTCATAATACTTTGGAGAAAACTGTAAAGGTGGTTTCAGTAGACAATGTCAGTTATAGAGAGGTTTCCAAAATTCATCATGTTTTCTCATAGGACAAATTGAGATTTGGAAAGAAATAAATAATTAAGTCCACAAAATATAAAAGAATAAAATATAAATTCTATCCT
The DNA here is from genome assembly GCF_902686445.1 of Sciurus carolinensis. Classification (NCBI taxonomy): domain Eukaryota; kingdom Metazoa; phylum Chordata; class Mammalia; order Rodentia; family Sciuridae; genus Sciurus; species Sciurus carolinensis. The sequence continues at coordinate 11,796 of NW_025920614.1, read as the reverse complement.
GCAGTATTATATGTCCTATGTGTGGGTTATAAAGTTACTCAATAAAAACAAAAGGTCAAACAGAAAACTATGAAGAATCAAATCACTTGGGCACTGAGGGGCTCTCTTCTGAGCTACTACAATATTCTCTGAATATGCTGGCCTTAAAAATAAATAAATAAGTACATATATAGGGAGAAAGTTCTTGTTTTTAAGGCCAAGTATATTCAAACTACTTTTCTGGTGAGAACTAAAAACTTTAGCTGGAGAGACCCCTCAAATAGATCCTGTCTTATTAAAAAGTAATGTAAGATTTTTTTTTCTTTTAAATAAAGATACCCTCTACAATGAGGATGATTTTCTTATCTCCCTCACCAAGGAGAGGTAATTGTTCTGTTTTCTCACATTCACTTTCAGTTCCTTTCATTGGGTATTTCACTTTATTCTTTTCTATCCAGCTGCCTAGCAGAACTGGGTTGAAGTTGGGTCAAGTTTTAATGTCATTTTAGTGTTTTTGTTGCCATAACCCAGGCCAATTTTTGGTCACATATTTGGTTATTCACTAAGTCTGCTGAACAGATTTAAATAAATTCTACTAAATTGAACTACAGGAAGGTAACTTTATTTTAGAGAACATCACTAAATCAACCTAGTATCACCACACCTGTGTACATTTTGAAGCCATCTAGAAGTGTTGTCTCAAATTCTTTGACATTGACCCTGTAAGTTAGAACCCAGCATGTGATTCGAATAAACTCTCTGTTGATTTTAATCCAGCTCTCCTGGCTGCTGCTATAGACATGAAATTGGATCAAAGCTATTTAGACAATGAATTTGGGAAAAGAAAGAGCAGGGTTTAAATTCCAGAGAATAGTCATGTCTTGCCTTTGGGAATACCTATTTATCTTCAGTGAAGAACAATTTAGTTTCAATCTTTACCAACTAGGATAATACTACCTACTGCCTTAGTTACTTATGAGTGAGAACTCTATATGGAAGGCATAGAGCACCTGTCAAACAGTACAATTCAAACAACTCTAGCAATTTTTAGATGAACCCTGTATCTTAATCATCCACAAAGCTAACCCCAGAAAGGACCTTTGGCTATTCTGTCATTTAGTTCTTTGCTAAAAGCTCATAATAAATCACCTTACTGACTGTTTGAAGAATGTCATTATGATTTTAATAGGAATTGCATTAAATCTGTATAGCACTTTTAGTATTATGGCTATTTCCGCAAAATTAATTCTTCTTATCCAAGAGCATGGGAGATCTTTTCATCTTCTAAGGTCTTCTTCAATTTCTTTCTTTAGTGTTCTGTACTTTTCATTGTAGAGGTCTTCCACTTCTTTTGCTAGATTGATTCCCAAGTATTCTATTTTTTGAGGCTGTTGTGAATGGGGTAGTTTTCCTAATTTCTCTTGCAGTGGATTCACCACTAATGTATGTAAATGCATTGGATTTATGGGTATTGATTTTATATTTTGCTGAATTCACCAATTAGTTCTAGAAGTTTTCTGGTAGAATTTTTTGGATCTTTTAAATAGAGAATCATGTCACAATACTAGACTAAACTATAACAGAACAATAGTAACTAAAATATCATGATATTGGCACCAAAATAGACATGTAGACCAATGATACAGAATAAATGACACAGAGACAAACCCACATAAATACAATTATATCATACTAGACAAAGGTGTCAAAAACATACATTAAAGAAAAGATAGCTTATTCAACAAATGGAGCTGGAAAAACTGGAAATTTTTATGTAGCAAAATGAAATTCAACCTCTATCTCTCACCCTGCACAAAAACCAACTCAATGTGGATCAAAGACTTAGGCATTAGAACAGAGACCCTGAACCTAAAAGAAGGAAAATTAGGACAAAATCTTTATCATGTCAGAGTAGGACCTGACTTCCTTAACAAGACACCTAAAGCACAAGAAGTAAAATCAAGAATCGATAAATGGGAAGAATTCAAACTAAATAGCTTCTTCCCAGCAAAGGAAATAATCAAAAATGTGAAGAGAGAGCCTCCAGAATAGAGAAAACCTTTACCACATGCACCTCAGACAGAGCAATAATCTCCAGTATATATAAAGAACTCAAAACACTTAACACCAAAAAAGAAAAAACCCAATTGATAAATGAGCTAAAGAATGAACAGACACTTCATAGAAGAAAAAATAAAATTTATGAACAAACATATGAAAAAAATTCATCCTCTCCAACAATTAGAGAAATGCAAATCAGAACTACTCTAAGATTTCATCTCACTCCAGTCAGAATGGCAATTATCAAGAATATAAGCAACAGTAAGTGTTGATGAGGATGTGGGGGAAAAGGAACACTCATACACTGCTGGTGAGGTTGCAAATTGGTGCAGCCACTCGAGAAAGCAGTATGGAGATTCCTCAGAAAACTTGGAAATGAACCACCATTTGACCCAGCTATCCCACTCCTCGGTTTATACCCAAAGGATTTAAAATCAGCATACTACAGTGGTATTGCCTCATCAATATTTGTAGCAGCTCAATTCACAATAGCTAAACTTTGGAACCAACCTAGATGCCCTATGACAGATGAATGGATAAAGAAAGTGTGGTACATACACATAATGGAATATCACTCAGCCTTAAAGAAGAATGAAATTATGGCATTTGCAGGTAAATGGATGGAGCTGGTGAATGTCATGTTAAGTGAAATAAGCCAAACCCCCAAAATCCAAAGTTCAAATGTTTTCTCTGATAAGTAGATGCTGATCCATAATGGGGGTGGAGGGTGGGGAGGAATTAAGAAACTTTGGATTGTGCAGAGGGGAATGAGGGGAGGGGAGCTGCGGGAGGGGTGAGAAAGACAGTGGAATGAGATAGACATTATTACCCTATATATAAAGTAAGACTGTACTACTGGTGTGACTGCACCATGCACGGTCAGAGGAAAGAGAAGTTGCACTCCATTTGTGTACAATGTGTAAAAATGCATTCTACTGTCATGTATAACTAATTAGATTAAATAAAAGCACAGCAAATGGTGGGACATAGCACAACACACAGCCACGTTGTCTGGGTAAACTCAAAGAGAATTTATATCCCCCTGATAAGCCTGAGGTCCCAGTAATAGTCACTTTCTTCTTGAAAATAAATAAAATTTGCAAAAAAAAAAAATCACTGCAATTTAAAAGACAAAGACAAGAGAGAATAGGTTTTCTGCCTTCTTTCATGGATCAACATGTTTTCTTAGGACTTTTCTACTTTCTTGGGAGAGTCACTGCTCAGGAAAGCAAGAGGGAACTACTGATCAATTCAGTTTAAGAAATATAACATTTAACAGTTTAAGCAGGCCTACTTTCAGCCCAGGTATTAGAATGGAAGAGTAGAGGCACATGGAAGGATCAGGTACTAGATACCAGGTGTGTACTACTTAGTAGGTATTGGACACTAGGAAAGCAGCTAACCAACCAAATGTTTTTGCCTGAGGAGTTTCTGTTCACTTAGTGTAACAAGATTGTGTAAGACAATATGACTGAGTAGGGCAAGATGGAGAATGTAACTGTTCAGTGATTAGAGATGCATTATTTCATTCACAGAAAAAAATTATTTAATGCAGTTGATGTGCTATGCATTGTCCCAACTAATAAGAACTTCAGGTTATATAAGTGTCAAGCCTCGTCTCTAGTACTTCAACAATCTGAACCAACACCACATTATAAAAGATCGATATTTTTTAAATTGTTTTTGAAAATTGTTTGTTGAAGATTGTAGCAAGGGTCCACCAGTGGTCAAGGGACTGATGCATGCAATAAAACCCAAGAGGCAGAGGCAAGTTGGAAACGGGTAGAGGAAGATACCTAAGACCCTACCTAGTAAGTCCCCAAAAATAGAGAAGGATTTTCAATGCTGTCACAAAGGGCAATGATTTGATCTTGAAGAACTAGAAAATATTCAAGGAGTCATCATGGGGCTGAGGGAAAATGACATCCCAAGAAGCAGGACCAATGTATGCAAAGAAGAGAGGAGGTGTCCAGAGAATTGTGGGTGATTCAGGATAACTGATGATTGGAGAGGCACACACTCAAGGAGCATCGTGAGTGATGCCAGGAGACCCAAGGGAAATTTGTCATCATTCTTTAAATGTGTGAGGATGTGTGATCTCAAGTGCTTTTACATATGAGGTCCAATTTAATTCTCATATCACTATAGGTAGTCATGGTTAGGATTTATAGATGAGGGAAAAGTTATCCAGAGATATGGAATTACTTGGATAAACTTATTCAAACAATAAATGAAGGGCTTGAGAACAATATTTGGGTGTGATAACAGTTTTATTGTTGAGGATTGCTTCACCTACAAGTGAAAGTAAGTCAAATTAGGTACATCGAAAATAGAAGCTAAATGACAGTGATATAAATTCAAGCAAAGGTTAAACCAAAATGCTAGATACCCAGAACACCTGAAAGAAGGGCTTTGAATCCCACTAGATCAATTCCTGTCTCTGTTTCTCCTTTCATATCACATTTCTTTTTTCTTTCGAGTTATCATTTCCAAAACTAGCACATATGACCACAGACAACTTCAAATCTTTATATCACAACTTTGACTATGAGAAAGCAATTGACCCAGAGCTCTCTCTGCTGTTGTTCAAAAGAAAAAAAGAAAAAAAAAAGTTTTGGGGTCAAGGGCCCAAAGCTGGACCGATGAAATCAAACGTGGCTTGGGTTTGGGGAGGGATGCTGCTCTCACATGAAAATGTAGGGAAGAACACACAGTCCCAGGGCTACCTGTGAAAGTCCGTTTTACCTTTTAAAGCTACAACATGTCAACTGAAAAGTGTAGTGATACCCTTATTAATGCCTGTCATAACTTTGAACTGCAGCGCTGACCTGTTCCAGAGCTAAGTTGCAATTACCTTTTCTAATCTATGAGACATCTACTCATTATTTCTCTCCTTTGCAAAGTTCTAAGTTTAGTGAGATATGATAGGTACTTTCCTGTTAAAATAGCCAAGAATACTTGTTTCCATATACGACTTACTGACTAATTTGGCATTTTTACTATATACACATCATTTAACCTATCTAAGTCAATAGTTTCCATACCAGTTAAATAGCTGTAATAATGCCACCTTGCAAGGATGTCAGAATAATTAGAGTTAGCAAGGCAGTTGACACAAATTAGTCTCCCTGTAAAATGAAGTGAGTAATATTACCACCTAACTGAAAATAAAAATTGGTTCAATTAAATGTGAGGTCTATAAATGCATCCACTGTGTCTGCCTAAGTTACCACTGTATTTCAGTGCCTGACACTTTGACAAGGCTCAATAAATATTTATTAGGAAAACAAATAATTAAATAAGTGAATAATTGAATGAGTTGAATAAGTGATACAAGGGAGGAATTTGAAAATATACAACACTCCAAATATGACATTTCTCTAATTCAGACAAGTTGATAAAAATAAATTATCTCCAACTATATCAAACAAGTTAATTTAGAATGAAACAGTATGATTTTAAAACAATTGATAGTACTAACATTTTGGGAGTAGACAAAAACCTTTAGATTTTAACATATGAAAGAAGGAATTTTTGTGTTTTCTGTTTAATTACAAGGCACTACATTTTATAAAGTTAATGAAAAATTAACAAGCATTATTCCACCAATGAAAAAGAGTATCAAATCTTTATGATGATCTCTGTTTGGTCAAACAGTGCTTGACCTCTTCTTGACAAAACATTCAAATTGGACCTTAGTGAAAGATAGGTGACATTCAGTCAGGTTAAAGAAAAATAATCATTTATATGACACCATTAAATCGGTATAAATAAATCTCCTACCAATGATTTTCAGGGCACAGAAAATCATAGACTGCTTTTTCAAGACCATAATGAAGAAATTCTTTAAGAATTGAAATCAGAATTAACAGCTTAGTTATCTGAATTCTGGTTTCTTTCCTAATTGCAACTTTGGCACTGCTGATAGCTCCCATTATACAGTAATGACCTCTTCTTTTACATTTTTCACGTGACTTATTTATTTATAAGGTTCTCTGCTTTCCATCTACCACACCCTTTGCCTTTATTTTGGTTATTATTTTGATGGTCTATCTTTGTAGCATATTTGGTTGGGAAGCTGAATGCTGTGATCTTGCATCTCTAAGACAGCACACCTTTTTTGGAGCAATTTATCTTCACAGTAATGTTTGGGACTGTGCTTTCTCCTGCCTCTAAATCCTACTGGAGCAATTTTAACCAAGAGTGATTTGTGTTGTGAAAGTCCACCGAAGAGATTTATAGGACCTTCCTCATCAGAGAGTTGTGTGAGGCATAATAAGGTGATCTGGATTCTGAGGACTGGAATTAATGCCACTGGGAAGTCACAGTGCTTGCTTCCAGTCCTGGCCTCAACCTCAAGTAGGTATGGGTTGGTCCAGTATGTCAACTCATTAGTCTGACTTTACTGAATTTCCAGGTCTCCAGAGCTCTTCACGTGTGCCTCAGGAGTCAATGGGTAGAGCTCTGGATGTGCACTCCTGCCTAAAGTGAACCATTTCTGTGTTTTGTTTTGTCTGGGAGGGGTGTCTGTTTTCATTTTACCTTATACAGTTATTACTCACCAAAAAAATTTATTTGAATAAAGAATTTTTTTAAACTTCAATAACCTGAGAATTTAAGAAGTACAGAAAATACCAGATTTCGAGACAAATAGATCCTGTGATAATGCTAGAAATAATTTAAGTATGGAAAAGAAATGGTGCTCTATCTGTAGATTCAAGTCTTTCATCTTACTACAGGCTTTGGAGAGTTCTGTTGAACATTCTGAGTTTTTTTGGCACAATAAAATAGTCATGGAGTATAGAAGGGGAGGGTGGTTATATTTGCTGACACTAGTACTAGGTCAGCAGCCTCATTCTGATCCTTTGTCAATATGGAAAATGTGTATCTCTAAGCAAGGTATCGATTTGTCCAATAACCCATAGGACTAGAAAATATTAGTAGCAATTTGGAGAGAGATCCAAGATGGCGGCCTAGAGGGAGACTGCACCCCCAGTCGCTCCAGAAACCAGGAGTTAAGAAGGGGAGGCATTGAGAGACTCAGACTGAAATAGAGCCACAGGTGAGTCTGTCCACTGGGTAAAGCTCGGCCCCAGTGGCAGACCCAGATAGAGGTGGCTTATCGGAGCCGGGCAGGGCAGTTAGAGTCATCCACAGGCAGCACTGCACACTCCGGTGGTGGGCCCCGCCCACACAGCCAGCTTCTCCAGGTTCTCGGAACAGAACTGGCCCACTAGTGAGAGCCTTTCTGACCAGAACAAGCTCCGAGTCCCGGAGCCAGTGCAGCGCAACGTACTCCGGCACGCAAGCAGATTCAGGGACCAGGATAGGGCAGCCAGAGACTTCCCCATGTAGCCTGGACCCCTGCGGTGGGAGGTGCCTTTCAAGGCTAGCTTCTCGGAGCACACCGCCCAGTGAGAGTCTTTCTACATAGAACCAGCCACAAGCCCCCGAACCAACGGAGAGCTTCGATCCGCAAGCAGCCTCTGGGATCAGGGCAGGGGAGCCAGAGACCTCTTCAGGCGGCTCTGCCCACTCCGGCTGCAGGTTCTCTTCACGGGATGATCCAAGATGGCGGCCTAGAGGGAGACTGCACCCCCTGTCGCTCCAGAACCCAGGAGTTAAGAAGGGGAGGCATTGAGAGACTCGGACTGAAATAGAGCCACGGGTGAGTCTGCCCACTGGGTAAAACTCGGCCCGGGTGGCAGGCCCAGATAGAGGTGGCTTATAGGAGCCGGGCAGGGCAGCTAGAGTCTTCCCAAGGTAGCCTTCCACACTCCAGCAGTGGGCTCCTCCCACACGGCCAGCTGCACGGTGCAGGCCCACAGTGAGAGCATTTCCGCAGAGAGCCAGTTCCAAACCGTGGAACCAGTAGCGGGCTGGGGCAGTTTTCTTCGGATGCACTGCTTTATCAGATTCCTCCAAGACATCAGGCTACTGAAGGCTGGGAGGTGATGCACTGGAAATCTACCGGGACACTATAAGCCAATAGCGGAAAACTGCAATATCTCAGGGTCCCACTGACAGCTGACCAATATGAGAAAACAAGGGAAGAAAATGTCCCAAACAAACCTAGATACTACATCAATAAAACCCAATGACAGCACAGCAGAAGAAATGTCAGAAAGGGAGTTCAGAATGTACGTAATCAAAATGATCAGGGAAGCTAATGAGGAGATGAAAGAGCAAATGCAGGCATTGAAGGAGGAGATGAAAGAGCAAATGCAGGCATTAAATGATCGCACCAATCAACAGTTAAAAGACCAAATACGGGAAGCAAGAGATCATTTCAATGAAGAGTTGGAGATACTGAAAAGAAAACAAACTGAAAGACTTGAAATGAAGGAAACAATAAACCAAGTTAAAAACTCCATAGAAAGCATAAGCAATAGGATAGAACACCTGGAAGGCAGAACCTCAGACATTGAAGACAAATTATTTAATCTTGAAAGCAAAGTTGGCCAAACAGAAAAGATGGTAAGAAATCATGAACAGAATCTACAAGAATTATGGGATATCATGAAAAGGCCAAATTTAAGAATTATTGGGATTGAGGAAGGCTTAGAGAAACAAACCAAAGGAATGAACAATCTATTCAATGAAATAATAATCAGAAAATTTCCCAAATCTGAAGAACTGAAATGGAAAACCAAGTACAAGAGGCTTATAGAACTCCAAACATACAAAATTACAACAGACCCACACCAAGGCACATTAGTATGAAAATACCTAACATACAAAATAAAGACAGAATTTTAAAGGCCGCGAGAGAAAAGAATCAAATTACATTCAGAGAGAAACCAATAAGAATATCAGCAGATTTTTCAATCCAGACCCTAAAAGCTAGAAGGGCCTGGAACAACATATACCAAGCCCTGAAAGAAAACGGATGCCAACCAAGAATCTTATACCCAGCAAAACTTACCTTCAAATTTGACGATGAAATAAGATCCTTCCATGATAAACAAAAGCTAAAGGAATTTACAAAAAGAATGCCAGCATTACAGAACATTCTCAGCAAAATATTCCATGAGGAAGAGATGAAAAACAACGATGCAAATCAACAACAGGAGGCGCTAGCGTAAAGGAATAGCCAAATAAAGGAGAAACCAAATCATGTCAAAAACAAATATGAGTCAATTGACTGGGAATACAAATCATATCACAATAATAACCCTGAATGTTAATGGCCTGAATTCATCAATCAAAAGACACAGACTGGCAGATTGGATTAAAAAGAAAAATCCAACAATATGCTGCCTGCAAGAGACTCATCTCATAGAAAGAGACACCCATAGACTAAAGGTGAAATGATGGGGAAAAACATACCATGCACACGGAAACAGCATAAAAGCTGGAGTATCCATCCTCATTTCAGATAATGTGGACTTCAAACCAAAACTAGTCAGAAGGGATAAAGAAGGACATTACATGCTGCTTAAGGGAAGCATAAATCAGCAAGACATAACAATCATAAATATCTATGCCCCGAACACTGGCCCATCCACGTATGTCAAACAAATCCTTCTCAATTCCAGAAATCAAATAGACCACAACACAATAATACTAGGAGATTTTAACACACCTCTCTCACCACTGGATAGATCGTCCAAACAAAAATTGAATAAAGAAACTATAGATCTCAACAACACAATCAACAATTTAGACTTAACGGACATATATAGAATATACCATCCAACAAAGAACGAATACACTTTCTTCTCAGCAGCACATGGATCCTTCTCTAAAATAGACCATATTTTATGCCACAAAGCTACTGTTAGCAAATACAAGAAGATAGAGACACTACCTTGTACTCTATCAGATCATAATGGATTGAAATTAGAAATAAATGACAGAATAAAAAACAGAAACTTCTCCAATACCTGGAGATTAAATAATACACTATTATATGACGAATGGATAGCAGAAGACATCAGGAGGGAAATTAAAAAAATTCTTAGAAGTAAACGAGAACAAAGACACATCATATCAAAATCTCTGGGACACTATGAAAGCAGTACGTAGAGGAAGATTTATTTCATGGGGCGCATTTCAAAAAAAGAAGTAGAAATCAGCAAATAAATGACTTAACACTACAGCTCAAAGCACTAGAAAAAGAAGAGCAGACCAATACCAAAAGTAGTAGAAGACAGGAAATAGTTAAAATCAGAGCCGAAATCAACGAAATCGAAACAAAAGAAACAATTGGAAATATTGACAAAATAAATAGTTGGTTCTTTGAAAAAATAAATAAAATTGATAAACCCTTAGCCACACTAACAAAGAGAAAGAGGGAGAAAACTCAAATTACTAAAATTCGGAATGAACAAGGAAACATCACAACAGACAAGAGTGAAATACAAAACATAATTAGAAGCTATTTCGAAAATCTATATTCCAACAAAACAGAAAACCTCGAAGACATCAACAAATTTCTAGAGACATATGAATTACCTAAACTGAACGAGGAGGACATACACAACTTAAATAAATCAATTTCAAGCAATGAAATAGAAGAGGTCATCAAAGGCCTACCAACAAAGAAAAGTCCAGGACCAGATGGGTTCTCAGCCGAGTTCTACAAAACCTTTAAAGAAGAGCTCATTCCAATACTCCTCAAACTATTCCGTGAAATAGAAGAGGAGGGAACCCTCCCAAACTCGTTCTGTGAAGCCAATATCACCCTGATACCTAAACCAGACAGAGACACATCGAGGAAAGAAAATTTCAGACCAATATCCTTAATGAACATCGATGCAAAAATTCTCAACAAAATTTTAGCAATTCGCATACAAATATATATTAAAAAGATAGTGCACCACGATCAAGTGACTTTTATCCCAGGGATGCAAGGTTGGTTCAACATTCGGAAATCAATAAATGTCATTCACCATATCAACAGACTTAAAGTTAAGAATCACATGATTATTTCAATAGATGCAGAAAAAGCATTCGATAAAATACAGCATCCCTTCATGCTCAAAACATTAGAAAAAATTGGGGTAGTGGGAACATTCCTTAACATTATAAAGGCAATCTACGCTAAGCCCATGGCTAATATCATTCTAAATGGTGAAAAACTGAAAGCGTTCCCCCTAAAAACTGGAACAAGGCAGGGATGCCCTCTTTCACCACTTCTATTCAACATCGTCCTTGAGACTCTAGCCAGAGCAATCAGACAAACCAAAGAAATTAAAGGGATACGAATAGGAAAAGAAGAAATCAAACTATCTCTGTTCGCTGATGACATGATTATATATTTAGAGGAACCTGGAAATTCCACCAGAAAACTTTTAGAACTCATAAGTGAATTCAGTAAAGTAGCAGGTTACAAGATCAATGCTCATAAATCCAATGCATTTTTATACATAAGTGATGAATCTTCAGAAAGAGAAATTAGGAAAACTAACCCATTCACAATAGCATCGAAAAAAAATAAAATACTTGGGAATCAATCTCACAAAAGAGGTGAAAGACCTCTACAATGAGAACTACAGAACACTAAAGAAAGAAATTCAAGAAAACCTTAGAAGGTGGAAAGATCTCCCATGTTCCTTGATAGGCAGAATTAATATTGTCAAAATGGCTATATTACCTAAAGTGCTACACAGATTCAATGCAATTCCAATTAAAATCCCAATGATGTACCTTGCAGAAATAGAGCAAGCAATTATGAAATTCATCTGGAAGAATAAAAACCTAGAATAGCTAAAGCAATCCTCCGTAGCAAGAGCGAAGCAGGGGTATTGCAAT
>NW_025920613.1:0-45917 GCF_902686445.1 Sciurus carolinensis | reverse complement strand
ATATATATATATATATATCATATCACAACCTACTTTCTACCATCAATATTACTTAATGTTAATGAAGAGATCAAGAATTGATTGAAAATAATGTCTTGAGAGCTAATATAATTATTATTAGAACATTTTCAGCTGTACAAGGAGAAGATAATACCAGTTTGTTAGGTAGAACATGATCAGAAAATAGAAATGGTGGTGTCTGAGAAAACACTCGTTTGGCAGATAGAAAAATAAAAGAGGAATCACAATAGGAAAGTGCAAGTGGTACTACCTGAGATGAAAATAAAAATATACTGAATCCCAGGAAGCTGTCACAGAAAATGAGAAAATAGAAACCCCGAATTCCCAGTGTTCTTATTGGACACCTACCAGTGGAGGTGGAATTTCAAAGTGCTTACATAAATTCTACATATAAAACCTCTAACAAATTATAAAAAAAAATTTTGGGGGGATAGAAGGACACCTAGACCCCAAATAATGATCATGGGACAAATAGAGAAGTATATCTTAGGAAAAAGTTCTCAAGGCAGCCTCCAGCAACATGCAAAATATGTTCAGTCCATTAAAGGATGTTTATAATATCTTAGTCTCCACAGCTACATAACTGAAAAATTTGCAAAGGAGGGTCTATAGCTCCATAAACACTCTTAGCAGTCACTTAGGACAGCTTCCTTCTCAGAAATCTACTTATTAAACAAATATATTGGGTAGGAAATATATGCCAGGCATCATTCTTGATTCTAGAATATAATAGTGAACCATATAGGTATGTCTGTGTTAAGAAAAGTCAGAGAAGTCAGAACATTATGATGAAAGATTATTTTTTTATGGGAGTGGTTCATAAGGTGTTGAAATTTTGCCCAGAGGATAATAAAAAAGAAATCCTCATGTTGTATATTCAGCAGATTTTAACTTCAAATCCATTTAGAGTTTAAAAACCACAAAACTGATAATCAGGCAGAATAATGGCTACCCTCCCAAAATCATCCCTGCCTCAATTGATTTCACTGCTGTTCACTAATTGCCAAACCTGGCCAGGATGCTTAAGGAGACTCAAAATATGGGGGTCTCACTCTAGGCATGAAAATAACTGACATGTAACCATATGCGGAGCTGTCATTTTAAAAGTGATTGATGTAATTTTTTCTTTCACTTACTCCCTATGATCACTGTACAAAGGGGGTATTACTATTATCCCTTCCTAAAGATTAAAAAAAACAGTGGGCAGAGAGATTTAATGATTCTCCCAAGGCCATACTTCTTGTAAATGACAGTCTTTGAGTCTAAAAGAGTGTTCTTAACCTGTACACTAGGTTGTGACCGAATTTCAAGAGTAGAATTTTCTGTTACTAAAAATAAATTAACAGGGTTTTCAGCACACATCTGATTATGATAAAGGTATAGGGATTTGCTAAGGGGTTTCAGTTTAGATATGAATAAGACCATAGTCAGAATTAGTTCCCAAAGTGGAGTCAAGAAACAACACATTTGTTGAACTAAGAAATGTCATAAGGCCACTTTTAAGTAGCTGGCCAACACTGTGTTAGTTTTTATGATGTGAAATATACCTGTGACACCTCAATTCCATTCGCTTTTTTAGAATATGAGTTTAAAAGTAAACCAAGTTAGAGATCAATGAAGGTGAGTGATACTTTTTAGCACTTAATAAGCATACCATTTAAATAGATGGTATTGTCAATGGTTACTAACAAGTTGCAGGGTTGGATGTGCATATTAAAACAATTTAACTTTAAAACTGAGTATGTGTAAGGACAAGAAAACCCATTGCAGGTGCCCTGTACCCTCTTCTGGAAGACAAAGGACATTGAGCTTCTCAAAGCAAGAAGTTTACAGCAAACAATACTATCAAATTTTATACCTTATTCAAGGAAAAGAAATGTCAGAAAACTACTTGGATTTTTAATAGAAAAAGTAATGTTGAAGATTAGAGGTGGGTATTCCTGGAAGGAGTTGTTAGCTGGTTATTCTAGCTCATTTTCCTTTTAGACATATCAGAAGCAACCACTCTACATTTTCTAATCCCTTTGTGCTTTCTAATATATGTTGTTCTGTTACTCATCCTCCCTGTTTCACCAGATTGTTTCCCTCTTCTGAAAAATAGAAAAGGAATGAAATGAAAATATCATCTGTGGTTTTCATAGACAGTGGAAAAGGAAAAAAAAGGGGACATCTGCAATGCATTTTGCAGCCAACACAGGGAGAGAGAAAACCTCATAAAATGTAGGGTGGGGAGATGTTAAGAAGTCAACAGGCAGAATTTTATCAGGTTTAGCCCTATCAAGCTCTCATATTACCTAACATGAGATAAAATGTTGCATGCACCCATCTGCAGGGAGGGCTTCAAGTATTAAGGGACAAGGAAATTTACCTGATACCTCCAAAGCCCTCCAAGGTCATCAGTTCTTTCAAAGCACACAGATTCCAAGTCTTCATCCAGGCACCACTTGACAGAAGAGAGCCCACAGGCTTCAATCCCAATCACAGCAATTCTTTTCTTGGTCATGGCCTCCAGAGGTCTTCACCTGGATATGGCAATGTCACTTTTCCTAAAGAAAGAATGACAAGAGACAGAAATCACAAATCTGTCAAAAGTTTTTAAGAAAGACAGTTGCCATGACACTCAAATAAATGCTGTAACAAGAGGTGACTTTGGGAAAGCCAGATTTGGTTGCACTCTTCAGAAGGAATCTCCTGCACAGGATAGGGCAGCCCAGTTGCCTGCAGAACCCAGAGCTGAGAAGCTCCATAGTGTTATCTTACTGTTTCCAGAAGCATCTGACTGATTCTTCAGCTGAAATCTGGAAATTAATCTGATTTTCTGCTGTAATAAAAGAAATATAAACTACAGAAGTACAAACTGTAGCAACAGTTGATGGGGAGGAGCTGTTCTGCCCCACCTCCTTTCAGCCAACACCCCACTCACTCATTGGCAGCAATTCTTCCTCTCTTAATGGGAAGAAAATATGGAGTGAATCTTCTTTGGGCAGGAAATAAAAAAACAAATATATCATCTACAACTTCTGTAGTTTTCAGCTGCTGTTATAGGCAGTACCTTTTTACTCCCTCTGGAGACAGAATGGTCCTCAAATCTCTTTTGCTCCTCTCCTTTCTGCAGTCACTTTTAACTTCCTGCTTTTCCCTTAAAGTGACAAACTCGTACTAAAACTTTTGTTTTAAAAAAACAAAAGTGTGTGTGGGTGTGTGTGTCTTCTTGGAGAAGACTTTCCTCATAAAATCATATTTTTTATCCACTTGAGGTTAAAATAGCTTGTGAACCATGGGCAAAGAGGTTTCAAAGCACAAAAGAGTAAATGTGAATGCACAGACAATAATCAGGTTCTTAAAATGTTCAAAGAACAAGGAGCTAAAATGGTTGATGGGGAGTGCAGTCAGGAGCTGAGAGGGCAGTCACTCAGGAAGGATTCTGTAGAACCCTCTCATTCCTGCTTTTGAGAACACTCTGTCAGTCAGATCAGACTGGATGCTGGGAATATAGTGAGAAGGTCATTGTAATAGATATTTTGAAACATGGTGAACAGATTCTGGATATATTTTGAAAGGTGAAAGAATTGAACATGGACCATTAAAAAGAGTAGATAAAGATTAATTTTACTTGGTTTTTCTTATTTAAAGTATTCACCTAATTTCATACTACCTGTCTTCAGACAGAGAAACATACATTATGTCTCACAGATATCATTTAATAGTGATGTTTTTCACTCTTTTCCTGTATACTTTTTTAAAGAATTATAAACTGGAAACAAATAATAAATTTCTAATTATTTACGACACAGAAGTTCACAGCTATACTTTTGTTTAAAATCCTAAGAATAACTTTTGAATATGGAAATCTGGGGGGATTACTGTTGTATTTTTCAAACTGTGAATTGACTTAATTTTACCTTATGAATGAGTAGTGGGTCACAAGTTTAAGTAAGAGGGGTGGTAACAAATATATATTTAAAAAAAATAGAACAAGATATATCAAAACTCCAAAATTGTAGTAAAGAGCACATAGTAAGTGCAAGTATGTCACATGGTTATTTGTTTCATTTAGGTAAATTGGATGATTGTGCATGCCTGCATGTGTGCATGTTGCTTTTGAAGAAAATGAGTTATTTTAAAAGTTTGTAAGTCATGGGTAAAAGCCTAAGGTTCTACTTTGCAGGTTTTGGGCTCCAGAAATGGTCTTCAAAATTCTCTAAATATGCATATATTTTCTGGGGATAATTTTTATGGATATCATCCAATGCTTATCAAATATTTCTTTAAAACAGCTCAAGACATATGAAATTTAAAGCAAATTAAATTATTACATTTGTGGCTTGGGAATAAATGTACTTTAAAATATAAAATAGCAAATATAATAATTTTTATTTATATGTCTCTCTATTGTGCCAACATATGTACCTAATTAATTGCTTATTTGCTCCTAATTTAAATTGTTTCCAACTATCATACTAAATCATATATGTTCCTAATATTAAAGTACATGTAGACTTATAACAGTGTGAAAAACTTACCGTATATTTGCTTTTTTAAAATATCACATTTTCCTCAATACACCTATGCATCTTAAATTTATCAAAATATTATATTTGTAGGCTTATGATAATATATAATGTATTAAGCAAATGGGACTATGGTCATGGTGGCATATATATGGTGTAATGTAAATGGAAAATTATGGAGACCTATTAATAAAACAGTGGAACAGAGCAAAAACTGTGCATCCTTGTCACTTATTTGCCGGCCACAGTGCCTCAGATCTTCTATTATTACTGTGGTTTTCACCATACAAACAGTGGCATGCGTTCCATGTTTATACAGTATGTCAAAATGCACCCTACTCTCGTGTATATCTAAAAACAAGAAACAAATAAGATAAAGCAAACCCTGTGAGGAAGATAATATTATGCAGATTTTGCTAGGAAAGAAAATGAAGTCAAGAACTTTTGCCATGCAACAGTAACAAAAAAAAATCAATAAAACCGTAAGTGTTAGAATTTGGACATTAGTCCACCAGTGTCACACTGTACAAGAAAATGAAAGAGAAAGTGAATTGTTAATTCTGGTTCTCTAATGCTTGTAACTTGGGGATGTAAACTACTGACTTCCCTTATACTACCCCATTATGGGGAAAACATGATATTAGAATTATTGTTGAAAACAGCACCTCATACAAATGATAGTACACATTTTAGCTCCACACAATTTATTCCAGTCCATTGAGGCTGAAATGAGACAGAACTGATTTGGCAGCATTTGTTAATAATAGGAATAAAATAGAGCTGGAAAAGTTATATATTTAAACAAAAAGCACACAATTTTCAGTAATGGTGGTATGAGGGCTGGGGCAAACACCAGGACCAGGGAAACAGAAAACATTTATAATGTAAGAGCATATGCAGAAAAGGTCAGAGGGAAGTTGTGAATACTGTGTTGAGCTTTCTAGATCCCTATTGAAAAGAGAAGGACTTATTTCCTAATCTGCAGTGAATGCTGCTGCCAAATGGTTCTCTGCTGCCATCTCTCCCTGGAAGTTGCTCTGGGTTGGAGACTCTCTCACTTCCCAGCAGGCAGTCTGCATCTAATGATGGGTAGTGTCCATAACTGAAGTAATGGTCCTTAGATTAACAGATTATCTAAAGGGATATTTTCTATTCAAGAACCTCTTCAATACATCATCATTTAATGCTTTTTTATTAGTTCATTTATTTATACATAATATTAGGGTTCATTTTGACATAATCATACAAGCATGGAATATAACTTGCTCCAATTCAGTCCCGAAGACTTCCCTTTTCCCTCCTGTCCTGTGCCACCATTTTATTATCTCTAATCTAGTGATACTTCCATTTATGTATCTTTTTAAATAAGTGAGTTACAGAAATATGTACATATATATGAAATTCATTGTTATATTTATACATGTACATAGGAAAGTTTGATTAGATTCATTACACTTTTTCTCCTTTTCCTATCCCCTCTCCCTCCCACTCAGCCCCCTTCCTTAACTGCACTGATCTCTCTTCTGTTTTCATGAAATCTTCCCATACTTTTATTTTCCTTTCTCTTTCTCTCTCTCTTTCTTTATTTTCTTTCTTTCTTTCTTTCTTTCTTTCTTTCTTTCTTTCTTTCTTTCTTTCTTCTTTCTTTCCCTTATTTTGAACTAGCTTCTACATATCAGTTATAACACTCAACCCTTGACTTTCTGAGTCTGGCTTCTTTCACTTAGCATAATACTATTTAGTGACATCCATTCATCAGTAAATGCATAATTTCATTCTTATTTATACCTAAGTCATACTCCATTATGTATATATACTATATTTTGTTAATCAAATTTTTTTGATAGGCTTCTGTACTGGTTCCATGGCTTGACTGTGGTGAATTTGCTACTATAAAAATTGATTTGGTTGCAATCCTACAATATGCTTATTTTAGATCTCTTATATGTGTACCGAAGAAGGGGATAACTCGGTCATATTTTATTTCCATTCCTACTTTTATTGAGGAGTTTTCATACTTCTTTAGAATGGTCATACTAAGTTGCAGTCCCACCAAGAATGTATGAGTTTACCTTTTCCCTCACATCCTTGCAAAATGTATTATTTCTGTTCTGATAATTGACATTCTGACTGGAGTGTAATGAAATCTCAATGTACTTTTCATTTGCATTTCCCTGATTGCTCGACTTGCAAACATTTTTTCATATATTTATTGGCCATTTGTATCTCTTCTTTTGAGAAGTGTCTATTTAGTTTTTTGTCCACTTGTTTGTTGGGAGACATCCTAGTTCTTGGCCCACAGCAGTTAGCTTCTCAAGTGTGTAAACTTACAGAGAGGAGCATTCTGTTCTGACCACCTAGGAATGTAAACAACTGCCCCCAAATTTACCTAGTGTTACCAAGGGAACCTGTATAGGGGCCTAGTGGTCTGATCCCCCATGGCACATTGTGATTGGATTAAAAGTCTATAAAATGTTTGTTTTTTCCTGCAGTAAATGAGTTTGCAGGTTGCTTGCCAAGAACCTGCACTTATTAGCTGGATTATTTATTTTTGGCTTTAAGTTTTTTGAGTTATTATATATTCTGGATATTAATTCAATGTTAGAGTAACAGTTGGCAAAGATCTCCCATTCTATGGGTTCTTTATTTGATATCAGCCTGATCTCTTCCTTTGTCCAATTCTTCTCTTGTTTTTCTCCTCTTCTATAATGATAATTTCTAAAACACACCCTAAAAATGTCCTTTGATTATCCAACTCATAGTCTGTTTTCCAAGGGAAGCAATCTTCAAGATGAGCCACAATAATCTCAGACCACTTCCATTATCAGCTACCAGGAGATACACAGGCATTACTCAAGATTCATAGGTATGACTAGACAACAGATTTTTTTAATGTAGTTTTGGGATAGCAAATACTCAAGAAAGAAAAGGAAATGTTCTTGATAATGATCTTACCTTTTCAAATTGTAGGAATGTTATCATATGTGGCAAAAGGGACTTTGCTTATGTGTTCAATTTTAAAGTCCTTTATATAAGGAGGTTGTTCTGTGTTATCCAGGTGGACCCAATCTAATTACACCATTCCTTAAAAACAGATAACTTTTCCAAGCATTGGTCAGAATGGTAGAGGTGAACATGGGAGATTGGTCAGAAAGTTATAAGGTTGTTCATTTCAAGATGGAGGAAAACAGCCAAGGTTCAAGGACTGCAATTTCCCATTAGCCAGAAAAAGTGAAGAAAGTGATTTGGCCTAGAACCTTCCAGTAGAGATCACATCTATAATGGCACATTGACCATAGTTCAATGAGTCCAGTCTTGGGATTCTCACATGCAACTCTATGAAAATGTGTTTGTGTTGTTTTAAACACTAGTTTTGGAGTAATCTACTATAGAAGTAAAATAAATATAGCATTTTTCAATCTCACTGACTCTGGTACTTGAGACACTGATGAGATGCAAATACCACAACTGCAAGAGCAGTGAGGAACAAGGGGTAGGACTTAGTGTGTCTTACTCAAGCCACACGCAGGTGCAGTGCAGTTCCCATCAAAATGCCAACAACATTCATAACAGAAATAAGAAAAATAAGTCTATAATTCATGTGGAATCACAAGAAATCCTCAATAGACAAAGAAATATTGAACATAAAGAATAAGGCTGGAAGAAACATAATATAATCCAAAGTTATATTAACCCAAACAGCATGGTACTGGCATAAAAACAGACACACACAAACCAATGGAACATAACAGACAAACTAAAAGTAAATTTATGTATGGATAGTCAACTATTCTTTGAAAATGATCCCCAAAACATAAATTGGAGAAAATAGAGTCTCCTTAAAATATTCACATTCCAAAGTATGAAGGTAGATTCCTTTCACTAAATTCATATAACCAGTTGAAAATGTATCCAAACTTAAATGTAATATCTGAAACCATGAAACACATTGGAGAACTAGAAAAATAATAAAAATATACTTCAAGACATTGTTACATGTAATGTTTATTTTTTAAAATTATTTTTGATGGGACTCCAACAACACAGGCAAAGAAAAATATAAACAAATGGGATCACATCAAAGGAAGACTCTTGTGCACAGCAAAGGAAACAAGGAAGAGTGATGAGATGATCAGTAATGTGGGAGGAAATATTTACAAAATATTTGTTCTATGAAAATTCACATCCAGAATATACATGGAACTCAATAAACTCAACAGAAAGAAATTCAGTGAAATGAACAAATTATCTGATTAGGCACTCCTTAAAAGAAGATAAAGTAATGACCATGAAGTTTATGAAAAATCACTCGACATCACCACTAATCAAGGAAATACAAATAAAAAATCACAATGAGACAATGTCTGACCCCAATTCGAGGAGGTATAATCAAAAAGACAAACCAACCCCTCCAAAAAATGCTATCAAGGATGTGGAGAAAGTGGAAATTTTACATATTGTTTGTGGGAATGTAAATTAGTACAGTCATTATGGAAAACTGAAAGTTCCTCAAAAAATTAAAAACTAACTTGCAATCCAGCTATTCTACTACTGAGTAGCCAATGGAAATGAAATCAATAAATTAAAGAGATACCTACATGTTCACATTTATTGCAGCAATATTCTCAGAAGCTAAGATTTGAGGTCAATTTAATTATTTGTTGGTGGTTGAATGGAAAAAAAGAATGTGGTATATACACATATATATCAATAATATGTTATTCAGCCATTAAAAATAATGAAAACCTGTCATATGCAGCAACATGAACAGAAGGGAAGACATTATGTTAAGTGAAATACATCAGACACAGGAAGACAAATGTCACATGATTTTTGCTATATGGAAACTAAAAACATGAATTCAATAGATGTAAACAATAGAATCACAGCCACTAGAGGTCAGAAAGAGTTTGAAGGAGTTTGGTATAGGGGGTTAGTCCTAATGTTCTACAGCACAGTAGGGAGACTGTACTTCCCAACAAGTTATCACATATTTATAAAGAGATTTTTAAAGGAAGAATTGAGGTTTCCTAATACAAGTAATTTCTAAATATATAAGGAGATGAAAATGCTAAATTATCCTAGTTTGGTCATTAGGTATTGTTTACAGGTGTTGAATTGTCACAATTTGTCTTATAAATGTATACAACTAATAATGTCAAAAAGAAATTTTCTTGAAAAAAATCAATATAATCTCTTGAGACATTTTCTAATATTTTAAATTAAAATATTCAGAATCATGAAAATGATAATTAATATTTACTTGTAGATATTCCTAAATTTAAAACCTTAATCATCCTAGAGTTTTTTTGTTGTTGTTGTTGTTTCCCTCCTCTGAGGTGCCAGGGACTCGAACCATAGCCCCTGCAAAAGCTAGGTGAGTGTTGTCCAATATGAGCTATTTCTTCAGCTCCCCTTCAATCTTTTAAATGCCCCACCTCATACCAGATTCAAAATTATACCAAGGAAATTCTGGAAGCTCCTTTCAGTGACAAATAACACATTTTCTTTCATTATTTTATCTTTCTCTCTGTATGTAAAGCATGAGAGTTTTTATCTTGTCTTTCATAGTAACAGGTACTTCATTGACTGGAATTATGAAAGTTTTTTTTTTTCTAGAATGCTTTCATTTCCATGAAATTCTAAAGAAATTCCTTATTTTATCTCATCTTATTTGACTGAAATTACTTATACTGTAAAAGTGCTGACAGACTACTTCTCCTGAGAGAACACTGAAACCTCTCCTTTTATTTATTATTTTTCTTTTTTGGGGAAGTACTTAAGGAAAATGTGGTTTCACTCTTGAAAAATTAATTGTTCTGAAGTAACTAAACAAAGATTTAGCAAATAACTTTTGGAACATGTTGGGGGCTATGCCATGTAGACTACGCCAGGACGGTGCCTGATCACATTAGCAGTGAGGAGGTTAATTAACATAAGCACACTCAGGTGATTTATCATTGGCCATATTCAAATGAGTTCACATACACAATGCGTGCACAGGTGTTCCCGAGTGCTCCTAATCATGCCTGCTTGGACATCTAGCTTCTGGCCTAATGTTTGCATAAGAAGCATGGACCTACCCTGTGCCTCCTGGAGGGAATATAAGCAGGCCGTAGGCAGAAGGAAAAGGAAGCAGCAAGCAGAAAAAAGCAGTAGCAAGCAGAGAGAAGCAGAAGCTAGAAGCTGCAGCAAGCAGAAAGAAGCAGAAAGAAGAAGTAGCTAGCAGCTAGAAGAAGTAAGAAAGAAGCTGCAGTTAGCAGCTAGTAATAGGAGCAATAGGAGAGACCAATCGGACTAAGCCACACTTCTAGATAGCAGAATGAAGGATGCAGGATGAAGGACGCACCTTTAAGAAGAAGAAGAAGCAGAACTTAAAGAAGAAATAGATCTCTGACAAGCGTAGAAGCCTCTCTTTCTCTAAAACTTCTTCTATAAGCAAAGCTTTTCTCCCTTTAAGCAAAGCCTCTCTCTCTCTTCTCAAAGTCTCTCTCCCCTAAGCAAAGTCTTTCTTCCTCTCAAAGTCTCTCTTCCTCTATAAGCTAGGGAACAAGCAAACAAGTACAAAAGTAGTCCACTAAAAAGAAAGATAGTAGAAGTAGTTCGTTTCCAGTCCACCTCCAATAAACACCCACACAATTTTTGCTGCAGGTGGTAACAAATATCTGAGGGATTTGGTACCGAAACAGACGGCAACAAATGGTGGCTCATACGGAGATAGGGAAATTGGCAACAACCTTATGGGGAAAAAGGAAATCAGCACGGTGGGGAAAGTAAACTGAGGAGCCACGGAAGAATAGGGTGAAGGAAAATTCAAAGTCTGCCTCTGGGAATAGGTACGACAGGGAAAGTAAGAAACTCGCAGGAGTCTCTGACCAGAGTGGTTTAAGGGCGAGGGATAGTAGGAAAGATCACAAGGGACATAACAGTGAAGTGCAAAAATGCATGTATTTTGTGTTACTTGTGTGTTTGTCAAAACAGAAGGTTGTCCCGAGAGATAGCAGAAAAGATTTAATGGACGGTTCCTCTAATGAGGAAATGTAACAGAAGGTTGTCCTAAGAGACAGCAAATAATGGAGGGCTCCCCTGAGAGAACATAACAGAAGGCTGTCCTGAGAGACAGCAAAAGGACATCTTATAGGAATGTGTGTCTTTTGTATCATTTTTGTGTTTTTACTACTGTTAGTGTGGCCTTTGTATCATGTATTCAAACTCTAGCAGAAATAAGCCCAGGGTTTATAGAGGAAAGGCTGCCTAATATGCCCCAAGAGGATCTTCATAAAAAGGAAAGAACTGTTAAAGGGAAAAAGAACAAAGTGAGGAAGAATTCAGTGGTAGTAACGTAGAAAACAATTACTCAGAAAATTTAAGAACAAGGGAAAAAGGTAGGAGAAAGCTAAACCTAATACAAAGAGCTTCAAAATTTGTAGAACCTGCCTGTATTTGAGGACCAAAACAGATATCATCAACCATTAGAAAAACTTTAAAGAGGCAGTTGGTATTGATTGAAAACAGTTATGCAGAGCAGTGTTATCTGGAGGACAATATCTGAATTGGAGGGCTCAGTGGCAAGAAATATCTGTTGAAACTGCTTGCAGAAAAGCAGTAGCAAAGTTTCTGGGTAGAAATGTTGATATGCTAATAGGAGAAGGCCAATACACTTCAATAGATTCTCAAAATCAATATGATCCTGGAGTGTATGCACGGATATACAGCAGCAAAGAGACAATGCCCTAACAAAAGACAAGTGTTGACTACAGTAAAATCTGTTACACCTTGTGCCCCAGGTCTTTGCCCAAGAAAAGGAAAACATTGGGTTAACAAGTGCAAATTAGTTACTGATGCTGAGGGCAAGGTGTTACCAAATCATTTAAGAAATGGGGCACAGGGCTCTTTGACTCAAGGATCACAAAATGGAAGCAGCTGTCATAACCTTTGTAGAGTTTAAGGAGTAACATCTTTTTGCTGATAGTGATTGCATCACTTGGGCAATTCCCAAATTGGAATTGGCTGGACCCATAGCTCTGCATAAGCTGATTTAGCCACTCAGATGATTTTCATCTTTTTCTCATTAAAGCAAACTGCATATTTTCATCCTGTGTAACTCACTTTTTAATCCCTCATGTTGGTACCTCACATTTAAGGAGGGTTTATAAGTAAAGGGAAGTGCACTGATCAGAAGTTTAATGGAATTAATATTGAAAAATGTAGAGAGGGTGAAACAATTTTTTTTTCATATACTCCTGTGTGTCTAGCTCTCCCTTTCCTTTTTGTGACTTCTAATGAGAACGTCTCTAGACAGTTATCTTCACAGATCGCACAACAATGGGTAGATTCGACAAGCTAGTAACAAGGCTTTGACAACAAATCCTCACCATAAATGACACTAAGATGGAAGTCAAACCAGGAGGACTTATCAAAAGAGCATTAGATGGGCTAGCACAATTTGGCACCAAATTTGGGGGATTCTTAGGTCTCACACTAATAAGCTTGGGTATCTTGTGTTAATTCCATTCTACATTTACAAATGGCTCAAAGCCAGTCAACAGGCTTATAATGTGATCAAGAAACAGGCCATGGCCACCCATGGAGCAGGACAATCTCCCAGTATATGGCTTAGTATGCTGGATCGGTAGTCAAAGATGGGTAACCACAGGAAAACACTGTACCAACCTAAGATAGAAGGGCCAACCTTGCCTTGGTAAACTTTGATGATGGGTAAGGACAGGATGTTGATTCCCAGAAGTTAAGACAGACATGAATCCTGTCAACTTCCTTTTCATTTCATATAAAGAAGGGGGAATTGTTGGGGACTGTGCCATGAGGAGTATGCTAGGACGGCACCTGATCACATTGGCAGTGAGGAGGTTAATTAACATAAGCACACTCAGGTGATTTATCATTGGCCATATCCAAATGAATTCATGTACACAATGTGTGCACAGGTGTTCCCGAGTGCTCCTAATCATGCCTGCTCGGACATCTAGCTTCTGGCCTAATGTTTGCATAAGAAGCATGGACCTACCCTGCGCCTCCTGGAGGGAATATAAGCAGGCCGTAGGCAGAAGGAAAAGGAAGCAGCAAGCAGAAAAAAGCAGTAGCAAGCAGAGAGAAGCAGAAGCTAGAAGCTGCAGCAAGCAGAAAGAAGCAGAAAGAAGAAGTAGCTAGCAGCTAGAAGAAGTAAGAAAGAAGCTGCAGTTAGCAGCTAGTAATAGGAGCAATAGGAGAGACCAATCGGACTAAGCCACACCTTTAGATAGCAGAATGAAGGACACAGGATGCAGGATGCACCTTTAAGAAGAAGCAGAACTTAAAGAAGAAATAGATCTCTGACAAGCATAGAAGCCTCTCTTTCTCT
The DNA here is from genome assembly GCF_902686445.1 of Sciurus carolinensis. Taxonomy (NCBI): domain Eukaryota; kingdom Metazoa; phylum Chordata; class Mammalia; order Rodentia; family Sciuridae; genus Sciurus; species Sciurus carolinensis. Next base: position 32,027 of record NW_025920613.1, on the reverse strand, counting down.
AAAACTTCATCTATAAGCAAAGCTTTTCTCCCTTTAAGCAAAGCCTCTCTCTCTCTTCTCAAAGTCTCTCTCCCCTAAGCAAAGTCTTTCTTCCTCTCAAAGTATCTCTTCCTCTATAAGCTGGGGAACAAGCAAACAAGCAAGAAAGCAGCTCACTAGAAAGATAGTAGAAGTAGTTCGTTTCCAGTCCACCTCCAATAAATACCCACGCAATTGTTGCTGCAGGCAGTAAAAAATATCCGAGGGATTTGGTATCGTGAGAGGCGGCAACAGGAACAGTCATAAAATGTATACATGAATCTAGATTGCTAGAAATATTTCATGCAGACACAGTTTTTAAGACAATTTTAATACATTCTGTAAATATTAATGCAAAAATCTTGTGTGTTTTATCTGTGAAAAAGTAAGTAAGGTTGCTATGTTAATAAACATGTGCTATTTGAAGAACTTTCCAAACTTTGAGGAAAAGTGTAATTTCTTTTAATTCCTCTCATTACTTTTGAAGCCTTATTGTCAATCTACATTTACAGATGTTAAATTCTTCTAAGTTTTTTATATTGATTGAATTTTGCTCTTTTCTTCCAGTCCCATGTGGAAAGATCTTTAGTACTTTTTTTTTTTTTTAACAAACAACATATAGGCTCACTTTATTGGACACATATTAATTTTGATTCTAGTTTGACTAGGTAGATAACAAAATAATTATCTCAGAACTTTAAAGGCAATTGCACCTTATGTTTTATCTTTTGGATATTGATTAGAAATTCCACCAATGATTTGTATTCATTTGTCCATAAAAATTTTATCTCCCTTAGAGTATTATCATGATCAATGGAATTCAGACTATAATAGCATATTGCTTTCCATTCCTTCTATTTTGAAAAAAAGTGGATTTGTGCATACTGAAAACATTGCATTTTCTAGTTCAGAAAAACACACTCTTTCATATCCATAGTGTTGTTAATTGCTTCATTCTCTTTCTAGACTTCCTTTTAGATGGATTAATTCTTCACACCTCTTCATGGCTTTGTATTTTCCCTCATTTTCTTCTTGTTTTGGATTTTAGGGTTTTTTGCCTTAACTATATTTGTAATTACTAATTACACATATTGCTTCCTTCCTTCTGTTAATTAACCATTCTATTTAAAATTTGATGTGGCTAAGATTATTTAATTCTTACTAAATCTTTCTTGTGCTTCTTCACTGAATTCCTTTTTATTCATTGGCTATTCATATTTCCAGAGACAATTGACAATATTTTTAAAAAATTTTCTTAAGTTTATAAGTCAGCTTTCTGCTTACACACTTTGCTTTATATACATGTGCAGAATATATATAAATATATATATATGCATATATATTTATAGATATTTATTTTTCTCTCTAAATGACCAAGTGTTCATGGTTGTTTGTGCACATTTTTTCAATGAGTAGTCAGGCTGAATAAAAGAGGCATTTGCTATGTGTTTTTCTATGCAAATGTATAAGTCAGTTTCTCCAAAATTTTTCTCCATGGATAAAATAAAAGTTGGGTTTTAAATGAGTTTTCTGGATACATTAGTAGGTTTGGTTTAAGAGTACGATGCAGCAGATAAGATGAGCATCCACCTATGTATCAAATAAGAATGTGAATATTGCCTAAGTGCATTTGCTTCATAGAAATAGTTACTTTTCTTGCTCTCTTTTAATTTGGAAGTTCCAGCTATGTACTCCCTTTTTTTAGATCTTAATTCTGTGCAAGGCATATTCCTATGTATAGAACTAATGCCTACTTTAGAAAGAAAATGTTTATAATCTATTAATATAGGTCTAGCTTTTATGATGAGAATTGTTTTTATAACCTGGGGTATTATGACTTTTTTTTCTCATTTTTACCTTCCTTGTATTGTATTTTGGGAGTTATTAAGCTTCTACATTACTTTTTTTCATAATTTGTTCTATTTACATATACATGACATTAAATTTTGACATTTTGTACATACATAGAGTATAACTTATTCTAATTAGGATCCCATTCTTGTGGTTGTACATGATGTAGAGTTTCACTGGTAGTGTATTCATGTGTGAATATAGGAAATTTGTCTGATTCTGCCTTACTTTATATGTACACTCATTCTGTAATTGAGAGATTCTTCAATTCTCTGATACACTGGAAGGGTTTTCCTTTAATATAAAGATAAACTTTATCATAGCAGAAGAAGTTTATTATGCCATTATTTAATCCACACAGTTTCTTAGGAAAGTTTTCTTTCCCCTTAAATCCTTTCATGTTAGCTAAGAAATTAAATTCAAATAGCCTATGTCCCATGGCATAGCTTTTGAATGATTGAGCTCAGTTTCTTTGATTCCCTGTTCAGATCTTTCACATCTAACTACAATATTCTTGCACTCAATTCTGTTGACTTCCACTCAGTTCATCAAATCTTATTATGAAGGCCTACAGTGATAGCACTGGACAAGTTCTGAAAGCACAGTGATGGCTGAGATAAACTGAGTTTTATGTGTGGCTCTTGGTAAAGAACAACCTTGGTAAAGAAGTAAAATAGTGGAAAGGTTAAATTACATAATTTTTGTTTAATACTGAATTGTTTATTATATAATTTTGCATGAGTTCCATTTTGCAAGGGCAAATTGAAAAACTAATGTACATTGAAAAAAATTCACTGTGAATGCTCCAAGCATGTAATGATCGCTGCTCTTTGTTGTCCTGATATAATTCGCAAGATATTGAATACATGAAGTGCAAATAATAAAAGTAAACCTGCTCATATACAACTTCTAAATTCTTATTTTTAACCTATTTCTTATTTTGGAATTAATTTATTTGGAATTAATTTGCAGCAAGGGGGTAAATAAAATAAGCAGTAGTATAAATAATAAGTAAACCATATTAAAATATATTTGGGTAAATCAATGATCTTTCTTAACTATATAATTCACAGCTTTCCTGTATCAGATTGAATAAAAAGCATTTTGGATGCTCCATGAAATATGACGTATTAGAGATTAATTACCTACTATCACCTGTCTTTAATTTTAGAGAAATGGAAATCTAAGGAAGTTAAGGATTTTCCCAGGATATCCATAGATACCAAAGCAGAGCCAAGTCTACTCCATGAGTTTCACCTGTTTTTCTTTGATAGAGTGGGAAGATGGGGGGTCTTTGAGTCATTTAATTTGCCAAATTTTGCTTGGGGGAATTTTTTTCCTTCATGATAAAATAGTACAATATTTCAGTCTATTTTTATGCTTCCTTTGAAATACATCTCAGCTTAAGAAAGGGTAGATAGTAATAAAACAAGTAGAACCTGAAGAGTTTTTTTAATATATGATTGAATTTGTTTCATTAAAGGCTTAAACACAAGTATAACTAATAAAATCAATAAGTTTTTTGTATATCAACAACTATAATACTGAAAAGAATACTGGTGATGTTTTCTTCTGACATCAGAATTTAGGCAGGAAAAAGACTCAGATGGTGCAAGGTGCAGACTCTTACTTTTTACTCATTCCACTCTAGTCCCAAAGAAAATAAGGTGACTGAGAAATTGAGACACATTATTGACTGAAGATAAGTAGCATTTTTCATGGAATCCAATAATGAATAAGAGAAATCCATTTACATTCCTTATAGGTGCTGAAGACTTGAGGAAGAAAAACTTTGCATCTTGTGCAATGTAGACACACTTGAACTTCTGTAGAGTCAAATCAACCTTGAGCAAAAATAACCAATAGGCAAACACCTACAAAAATCTTTGCTGCAGCCAAGATCCACCAATAGATGCTAAGAGTAGCAGGTGAAAGTTTGAAAAGAACAGGCAATCATCATAGTTTCAAAGTATCTATGCCCAAATATTTATGAACAACAAATGAAAGATAGTGATCTAGAAAATGTCATTGTAACCATAAAGTCATGATGAACATCACCAGTAATTAGAGTCATTAACATTATGGACATTTTGATGCAATGCATTGAGAAGGACATGTTTTCTTGTTTGTGGTGTTTATGCAAAACATTTAAGTTCAGTCCAATCATGAGAAAACATAAGGCTCAATCACCTGAAGAACATTCTACAAAACAAATTGGTAGAATTACTCCTAAAAATCTAACTCATAATAAGCAAGGAAAGACTAAGGAAATGTTTCAAGATTGGAAGAGATTAAGGAAAAATAACAAAATTGTGGCATGGCATCCTAGGCTCTTGGAAACAAGAGACTATTAGTGGAATACATGAACTTGGAATATGATCTGTGGTTTGATGATGGATACATGAATGCAAATTTCCTGGTATTGATGCTTTAACTTAAGGGACAAAAATATTAATGCCATTGGAAACTTATGAGAGATAAACAGGAATGGTTAAGTTATTTGTGCAACATTTATATAAGTCTAATATTTGAGAGTTAACATTTATTAAGATTATTTCACCATGATAATACATATTTTGGGGGAATCTCCCCCCCCCACCCAGTTTTACAGTGTTACTTGGAGAAAATGAACTAATTTGGGGCTCCTATCTAGTAAAGAAAATATTAATGTTTGCATTAGGAAGAAACAAAGACATATATGGAGATGGTAAGAGAGCCCTCTGAAGGCTTGGAGAATATAAATTCTGGGCATATTTATTTGCCATTCCTCATTTCAAGTAAAATTTGAAGTCCTGGAAAAATTACGAGGAGCTCCAAGGCTTGCAAATAGAGAAGGCAGGGTCTGGGTTTCAAAGACATGTGAATTCCTTTTCCAAACCTGAATCTTTGGCCTGGTAACTGTGTAACCATTCTGTCCATCCTATACTGTTAATTATTCTGTGCCTTTGCCTTCACATTCATTAGGGTTAACAATGTATATTTTGCACATTTGCTAGATTTACTGAAATAAAAAATGAAAAATATCTATTTTTCACATCTCTTTAAAGCCATAATTTTCTAATTAAATTCAATCAGCATCATAACAAAGTTTAAAAGAAGGGGGAAAGACACATGCTCTTTTATTAGCAAGTTTGTGTACTGTCTTTAAGCTCTATGATTTTATCTTTTAAGATGGTTGTGCGTTTAGTACTTTTTTATCGTTGTTTGTTGTTTGGTACTGGGGATTCTACTCTGCACCTCTGGTTGAATCATTTTAATGGAAGTGTCTTCTCTCACTGGCTTGCTGACCTGAGGGAATAGATGGAGGTGTCTGTTGGCAGGCACAGGGAGAAGACCACCATGCGCAGCAAACTCCAGGTGGCCTCAATGCTCCCTTCAACTCCAGCATCCCTGACTCAGTCCAAGAGGAAGAGGAGCCTGGCTGGCTGGAACCCTCAGCCAGGTGTCCTGCCCAGACTCAGACCGACCCAGTATGTTCTGGTGAGTGGGTAGTTCTGTCCCCTGTGCCTACTGCCCAGGGCCAGAGGGTGCATGGGAAAGGTGTGCCAGGGTCTTGAGCCCTGGAGATCTGCACAGAAGGCCTGCACCATGGAGGTGTTTCGGGGCTGCAGGGCGCTGGGACCTGGACCTGCATTCCTTCTTCATAGGCATCAATGGAGCCGCTTTCCTCTCACGCCTCCTCATGGATGCAGTACTACATGTACTGGTGAGTTGTGGGAACTGTCCCCTGTCCCTGCTGCCCTGGGACAGGAGAGTGCATGGAGAAGTGATGCAGAAGGTGGTACAGGGGGATCAGGCTTCACAGGAAGTGGAGGGCATTGGCACAGCACTGGAACTCCACATGCTGGTTGCCCATCAGGTAGGGCTCTGACCCCAGGTTGCCCAGGCATTTCTGGGGTTTGGGTAGTGTGTGGGTGGTTGTCTCTCATGCTCCTCTTGGGGAATGCCTCTGGCATTTGCTGTGGCTTTTATCTCCAGGGGAGGCAGGTATCCCAGGGAGGCAGGTATCCTGTTGAGGCAAAGAAGGGGAAGAGTTGGAAAGTCTCCTGAGACACATAGGTCTCCTAAGTGGGGTTGGGCTGGGGGCACGGGCCACTCTGCTCCTTCGCCTCCTAAGGGGAAGGAAGAGGAGAGGGCTTGCAGGAGGTGGGTGAACAGGTGGTGGCTACAACTTTTCCATCTCCTGGGAGACACTGAGTCTGTGTGCAAGTGGGCACTTGGAGGAGCAGTATCAGGAGGAACCCTCACATAAAGGGCCTGCCAGAGGTGGAAGGAATGTGAGATGTCCAAAGATCTAGGAGACAATGGCAAGCATTGTGTGGTCCCAGTCATTGTTTTGGGTGTCTTTGTGCCTGATTACTGTGCTCCTCAACTCAGGTGGTAGGTCCAGGTTCTCTCCCTCCCATCATCCTCACACTGCCACATCCACTGTCCTGTCACTTCCCTTCCTCCTACCCTACTTTACACCCACTCCTTTTTTGGGGTATGCTTGGGGAAACTTTCCTAATGACAGGACACCTGAACTAATTCTGACTCTGCACTGCCTTGAACTCTTTTCCTCCCACCCTTTCCTTTCTGGGACATAGAATGTTCCATGGCCACTCATAATTAGTTTTTCTTCTGCAAAAATGGCAAAAACCTTAGGTTGAAATACATGGTGCCTCTTTTTTGTGTGAATGTGTCCACTGAAGCCATCGCACTGGTTGTTTCTGTCGCCTCCTAGCCTGTGTCTTAATTTCCTAGACACAGAAGTAGCAGATTTTGTTTTGAGTTTTGGTCATTTCTAGGCTCAACAAAGTTTAGTCAGCTGGACCTTCTGTCACTTATCAGAAAATGTTTGTCTTAAAGATGGATAATTCTCTCTTCAAACTTTATATTATTTGGAGAGGTTGTTGAAGGATTTCTTTAGAAAAGTGTTAGTGCAAGATGAACATAATAACAAGTCAGAGTTACTGTGTTTTAGACCGGCTTTGTTAACACATTGGACAGAATGGGATTTTAAGATTTTTGATCCACTGAGTTGATCTAAAAATCTTCCTTGAAGCTACAAATAAGTCTTGTTAATTTGCCTATTACTAAAATAAGTGCTTATAAAGTGTATAGTTTACTCTCCTCCTTGGTTCAGACCCAACGAAGTAACTTTCAGTGTTAGATAGTTAAAATAATGTAGACTGTCATATGTTCTGTTTACCAGAACAATAAAAAGATACATAGTAAGGAAAGGTAAAATCAGAATAATTGATTCAATGTATGTGATAACCCTGTCTACCTAAACTCTTCCTAACATGTCATTAGTTTGATAAAATATAGAGAATATAAACTTTTTACTCTGTAGCACAGGGTAGCTGTGTTGACCAAGCAGGTTTTTATGTATGTCTATTGATATGTTCAATTTTCTGATACTGGTTCAGTTCTACAATTTTGGTGGCAAGAGCTGGAATATAAAATCATTTGCTTTGTTCTGTCAGTGCATGTCTTTTTCCCGTTGTTTTTAGTATAACATGTTCTTTCATATCCTTCATTGATGAAGTAGTACTTACTGAAAATCAGTATGAATATTTTATTGTGAATGTAGAACTACAATGGCAACAAAGGAAGTGATTCAAATGTGAACATAATAATGTCTCAATATTAGAAAACTCTGTGAACACTCTTTTTGCCCATTTTCTTTGTTATCATTTACTAATGTTGAATATTTATGAGATGTTTTATTTTAAATAATTATTGCTATTTTCTAGTCTTTATAAATTGTAGTATTATATTCTGGCTTTTTTCTACATAGCTTTTATACATCCAGGGTGATAAATGCTTAATTTTTTCTTCATTGGGGAAAAATCTATAATTAAATCCAACTCATAAAATATTCTCTAGAAAATTTTAAAAATATTTTATAAATTGACACTACTTTTCTACATGGAATGAAATAATGATTTTACGTTCTTTTGAATTTTAAGCGAGAAATTTCAGCTTGAACTTTTAAATAGGAAATAGGTTATTGAGAATACATGTTATAAAACAATGATGGCATTTTTTTATTTTAAACTCAGGATAAGCAACAAGTTAATGCAATTTAAAATGTGCTTTATATCACAATTGTGAAGTACAAAACTGCCTATAACAGAATACTTGGTACAGTTCACTAGTTTACAACCTGTAATGTTGCCATTTTCTTTAAACTAGTGGAGAAAAGGAGTGATTAGACTAACTTTTAGGAATTCTTTTTGTCATTAGTGAATTCTTTGTCATTATTTTGCCTACAGTATAGTTATTTGGTGTTTACTTTTGATGTCTGCAAAATGGTGACCTGGAAAGAATAATTGCCAAGGGCCAGAAAAAATGTATTCAGTGTAGCTTTCTGTTCCTACCCTATTTTCTCTCCCTGTTGGCAAATTTGAAAGTCAATAGACATCTACCAGAAAATCTAATAATGTTGTTATTGTGTTTTGCAGTAACCTATCATAGTGGATACTGTATTTCAGGAATAGATATGTAGATCCATGGTATATTGGGATGACATGAAAATTATCTTACTTTCCAAAGTCTCTTTTTAAAAAGATATTTTTAAATATACTCTTAGTCTACTAAAGCTGTCATTACAAGATACCAGAGTTGGTGGCTTGAAAAACAAACAGGTATTTTCTCAGTTGAGAAGTTTGATATGAGGGTGCTATCTTAGAGTTCTAATGAGGGCCTAATTCCTGCTTTGAGGAGGGCCATCTTCCTAATGTGCGGTCTTCTGGACTTTTCTCTGGTGCCTGTGTGTGGGGAGAGGGAGAGCTGTTTTCCTCTTATAATGACACAGATTCTTTATGAGTTCCTTTCTGCAGGACCTTATCTAAACCTCATTACTTCCCAGAGGCTCACATCCATAATTATCACCCTGGGAGATTAGAACCTCAACATAGAAACTTGGGGGTCACTTAAACATTCAAAGCATAATATAAACTCCTTGAAAGAAATTAACATTAATGTCATCCTCTGCTAGGTACTATATTTTTTGTTAAAAATTCACAAAAAGCCCATTCTATAGCTATTATATCTGTTTTCAGATGAGGGAATAAAAACCTTAGGTTAAATAATTGCCTCCAGGATCCTGCCAGTATAGTGGTACTGAGATCCCATTTTAGCATTCAGACCACTATGTTTACTGGGATGGAATGCTGAAAAATTAGTTCAACGTTAATGTTTGCTCTTTATTAGCAGTGGTAAGTTGGAAAATCCAATCAAAATTAGATTTAAACTTAATTAAGCAGTTGTACTACTTTAAAAAATGGAGTCATATAAAATATATAATGTTCATGTTTATTACTCAATGAATTAAAATCTGGTACTAAAAAGATATATAAAATATTTGCTTATTTATTTAAAGTCATTAATTTATCAGTTTTTTTAGGCATAAAATGAATGAATGTGACTTTTGGAAAGCAATATATATTTGGAATTGTGATGCAAGTGTTAGTATTTTTACTTTGTTTTCTTTTATATTTTACTTATTTTTAAAATATTTTAGATGTTAATGAATCTATATTGTATTCATTGATTTATATGTGGTGCTGAGAATTGAACCCAGTGCCTCACACATCCTAAGCAAGTGCTCTACCACTGAGCCTCAACCCAGGTCTATATATTAGTTATATGTTTACTTATTTGTTTTGATTTTATATTTCAGTATTTGAGTATATGTCACCAAAGGAAAGACAATCTGGATGCACATGCTATATGTATTGCTGCACTAGTGGGTGACAATTTTTCCTTAAAGCAGATAAATATTATTTACTGAAGATGGTTCATTAGAGTGACAAAGTGTGAAAAGAAATTTGCTTTTGTTGCCATAAATATTAATTTAATACAATAATGTTTTGTCTATATTTGAATAACTCATTCTTGTTTCTTTTCATGGGTAGTGTAAATACTTTCAAGAATTTTCTAAATTTTGTTTGTGAAATATGGGAAAGGACCCAAAGATAATTAGTCTTTCACTCTATTCTAGGTTATTTATTAACTTTGTCCTTCTCATCTCATATAATTAATTCAACTATATTTTTAATTACTGACTTTGTTTTAGTATGTGTCAATGATCAATAATACAAAAGTTGATAAAAATTAATAAATTTGTGATAAATTACAAATTAACATCATTGAAGCTGTTATTATTCCAAATGTAGATATCCTCCTTAATTTAATATGTATTACTAAAGAAAAGGAGTCAGACGAGGATGGAAATGTGTACTAGACACTGGGGTAGATGCTGTACTTCAAAGATGAAGAGACTGATATGTTCACATTACAATGCTGTGATATATCCATGGAGAGAAATTCTCATTTTGGGACCAAATGTCATTTACAAGGTTCTACCTCTTTGGCTGACATTGTGCTTCAGAGGGACCATGTTTGTTTCTGCAGTCTCCCCATATTATATATTGCTTAATTCTGGGATTATGAGAAACAATATTGAACTACTAAATTATGACCAGAGTAGTCATGACCTAGAAGTAGTCAAAAGTAAATATTTATTTATTTTTCATATCAGGGATTGAACTCAGGGACACTTAACCCTTCTCCACATTCCCAGCCCTTTTCTATATTTTATTTAGAGAAAGGGTCTTGCTAAATTGATGAGGCTGGTTTTGAACTCACATTCCTCCTGCCTCAGCCTCCAGAGTCAACTGGGATTGTACGTGTGCACCACTGTACCTGACTGCAAAGACAATATTAATATAGTAGAAAACAAAAATCAAACAAAGGTTTTGAATATTGGAGCTATATAGTGTTAGTGATTGTTGGGAGAGAGTAAACTAGATGCAGTTTTTAGACCAGTTTGGGCAGAAATTTGGCATTATTGAGACTTGTTAATTACATGATCTATACTAACTTGTTAGCTGAAAATAAGAAAGGGATATAAACTTCAAGGATTTTTTTTTTTTTAGACAGATTGAAATATAGCATTCCAGTATCTATTATAAGTAAAAAGAAATGTTTGTTTTTAGTGGTCAGCTTTTAAAGGTCAAGCATTGGTCAGTATCAGTAGTAAAATTTGGTTTAATGGAGAAAATATCTCTAATAAAATTCCAGTGTTCTTACTACATAGGACTTAAATGCACTTACTAAAATTGTCATATATTTTTATTTTTTTATATCATAAAGACTACTTCAGCAATAACATGACCATGGGATTGTGAGCTAGTTACTTAAACTTTATAAAGGTCAAACTGTGTAAGAAGGGAGAACCTGTTTGATAGTGTTCTGGGAATTTGAAATAATGCATGTAAAGCAACTTGCAAAGTGTATTGCACCCAGTGAACACTCACAGTTGGTGATTATTTTCATTGTTCTTTATGTGTTGAGGAAGAACTATTGGTAATGGTAGTAAATTTATTCAATCAATCCATGTTTTCAGTGTGATGAATGTTTTTACCAGCAATTCACAAGTACTATTGAATCAAAATAATCTCTGGCTTTTTAAATGATTCATATCATCTGGATTTTATAATAGTCTTCTTCATTCCCACCCAATTTGAGAAATCATTCCTGTAGTGAACTGGTGTTACTAATGGGTATATGGTGCATCCTTCATGTGTATTGGGGGAAGAGTTGGGTGTGGGAACAAATAATCTAGAATATTCATTTTTCTTTCCTTCATTCCTTCCATGCTGTGGCTTGAACCCAGGACCTATGCATTCTAGACAAGTACTCTATCACCAAGTTGTACCCCTGACTCTCTCATTGTTGTTTCTTAACTAATGGTCATCAGGAGAAGCCTTACTCTTTCAGTAAGTGCATTGGTAAACTTCTCCTTAGAGCTAATCAACTTTTTCTCTTAACCATTGGCCTACATTCTCTTTCCCTTGTTCAGGCCTGTGCTTGACATCTAAATAGTCTAGAGAAAATTCATTCTTTGTTAGTGACTCTTATGTGTAACTCTCAAGATTTTTTAAATTAAAGCAAAATAACTGGTCAAAAAACTTACCTATCTAAAGAAGAAACTGATACTGCATTTTATTCTTTATCTAAAAATCTGCTTGGATGTTACTATTCATTACCTTATATTATCATTTATGAACTTTTGCTCTTTTAAGTCTGTGAGTGGCCTACCCTGAACTTTAAATTCATAATTAAATACAACAGCAATAACAAATGTTAAAAGGATGTGAGTGTGTGTGTGTGTGTGTGTGTGTGTGTGTGTGTGTGTATCTGCCTGTGTAATTTCAACCTCTGTCAGAACAACATTTATATCTTGGTTTGTGTTTCTAATGTTCTATGTAATTCTTAATGGGTTCTTGAGTTTTAGGAAAAACTGTTGTTAGGGTTCAGTACAAAGGAATGATTCACTCATAAATGAAATTTAAAGTGAAGGCAAAGTGAGTTAAAATTTTCTTCATTCCATATTACCATCTTAATTTTCCTCCCTTTTTAATTCTACTTCAGATTTTCGAGTTTTATCAGGTTTTTTTTTTGGGGGGGGACTTTTAAAGTTTATGTATAAAGAGTATTTGTTCCATTTATTTATTTTATTTATTTATTTATTTATTTTATCCTTTTAGTGGAAGGTTTTGCCATAGCATTTTAGTTTATTTCTTATAAGGACTATTTTCTGTCTGCCCTATTATATTTTGAAAGTTAATTTTAAAGTATATAAAAAGGTAGAATTTTGAGAATCTAAGTTCCCTGATGCAGTCAATAGCATCAAATATTACCTTGTATTTTTTTATAGTTTTTAAAGATACTTTTTGTTTAAGATACTTTTAATGATTTAATTTAAAAATTTTTTAAAGTATCAAGTAATTCTTTAGTCTATCATTTTAGTGTTTTTTGTCAGTCCATCAATACTTTGTTTTATACAATTTTATATATATTATTATTTTTCATTTTAATTTTTAATCTGTTCCATGAAAATTTTAGCATGTGATGCCTCCCTCCCTGTCTCTCCACTTGAATATTTCCTTAGGATAGATACCCAGTAGTGTCATTTACAAATCAATGTTTATGTACCTTTTTCTGGGATTCCCTATTGTCCCAATATCACTAGTTATTCATTACATCCATATTTAGTGTTACAATACTTAAAATACTTGGTTTTGATACATTGTTTATCAAAAGATGTCATAACTTATATTTGAATTTCTTTGGTTGGTTCCACTACCTCTGTATTTTCTCTCCAAATTGCTAAGAAGACTGTTTCCATTCTTTGGATACTTACACATCTTTTTTTCAAAAAAATATACAATGACATTTTCTTTGTTTTATATCAAAAATTTTTGTATTATTTTATTAAGAATCATTTTTTGTCAATTTTTCTATTTACATACTCCTTTCAGGTCTCTTCTTTATTATTTGTGCTTTAATATATATTATTACCTCATATGGCAACTCACTCAGTTTTTTCCTCAGTAGTTTTAATATTCTTAAATGTGTTTATTCTGCTTTTATAAATGGCATGCAAAAAATGTAGACTTAACATAAAAATGTTATTGGAGGAAAACTGCAGTTGACTCTTTCAGCTCTGGCTGTCTCTTATTTCTTCTTCAACACTACCTGTGTACTATAAAACATGAAACTTTCATATGTAAGCATGTCTATGAGAGTTGCATCAGTTGTTGGAATAGATTTGCTCTTAACCATTGTCCAGATTATACCAGTTAGAGCAGATCAATAAGAGATTAGGTAACTTACCAGATTTTGTCAGTTTGTGTTACCATCAGTGATAGACTTGTGGTTATGAAGAAAGAAGTAAATCATATTTTGCCTAAGGTGTTAGACCCATTTCTTAGAGGAGTTAATGCTAAAGCTTTTGAATAGGCTAAGTTTAGCAACTGGGTGCATCTCAGTACATTAAATTCAACTGTTTGACTTGAAATATCTCTGTTATACTAAAATTTACAAAGGATTTTTTGGCACATAATAGTCCTTAAGTCAGATCTACTTTGTCTCCTATTATTAATTCTTCAGAAATAAATTTTTTCGCTTTGGTATTTGAACTCTTCAGATTCTTCCACTTTGGTAGGCATTTTAAGTTCTTTTAAAAAATTAACAATGCTGGGCACAGTGGTGCACACCTGTAATCCCAGCAGCTTGGGAGACTCAGGCAGGAGGATCATGAGTTAAGCCTGACTTAGCAAAAGTGAGGCACTGACCAACTCAGTGAGACTGTGTCTGCAAATAAAATAAAAAAAATAAATTTTAAAAATAAAAATATATTTTAAAATCAATAAAACTCAACTATATAGAGAAACAGAAAAGTTATTTCCTCTTTTGCTCTCTCCTTGTTTTCTCCCCACACCTTTTATACATTTCATTACTTTTCTATATGTAACATTATATGTAATGTTTTCTAGGTAAACTATACTTTTAGTATCCTGTTTATCTTTTGTGTTTCTCTTTGCAAATATAAGCAAATGCAGATTTTATTTTGGAGCTCTTGCCATAAATAGACAAGATTTTTATCTTTAAAGATCTGTATGGTCATCAATCCACTGTGGTGAATTCTGCTTCTCCATGATGGATCTCCAGCACATCTGTGCTCTCTGTGTACTTTCCAACACTATTTCATAAGATAGAGACCATGTTAAAGTATAAGAAGAACAACATCAATGATAATGTCTTGGGTGAAACCTTTGCATCTTGTAAATCTTTTCTTTTTTCTAAAAATAAATATTAATTAAATCTTAAAAAATCCCTTGATCCTATGTAGACACTATAGATGTTTCCTATACTTTGCATGGGTTGTCAAAAAGTGAAGTATTTTCTTAGAAAAGTGAAATATAAGAAAAATAATCATCTTTTGTCTGGAAAGCAGAATTAAGGGAGTTTTTAGGCACTGAGGTCAGCACCATCACTGGTCGGTCACAGTCACAGAGCAAGCTGACAGGTGAGTCAGGCCGCCTGCATCATGGAGGTGGCAGGAGGGCACCCACCCACCTGCCTTGCAGAGCTAGGCAGTGGGAAGTCAACCCACCCAGCAACAGGCCAAAGACAGATCTCATCACTGAGTGATCCCACCTGACCCTTGCACCAAGGTCAGTGCCTATCGCGCTCCCTCTGGCCGCAGAGAGAGACACGACAAACATCTGAAGCTTTGGAAGTTTATTATGCACAGTCCCTCTCCTACACTTCTCTTACTCCCAGCTTCCGCGCACTCCCAGCTTCTCTTCTCTCAGCTTCTTCTCTCAGCTTCTGTGCACTCCCAGCTTCTTCCGCTCCTCAGCTTCTTCTGCCGTCAGCTTCTTCCGCGCCTCAGCTCTTCCACCGTCAGCTTCTTCCACGCCTCAGCTCTTCCGCCCTCAGCTTCTTACACTTCTGCTTCTTCCGCCCCCTTACTCTCCCACCCACCAGGCTTATATACACTTCAACCAATCAGGGGAGAGCACACGAGGTAAACCGCAGACAGCTGCAAGCATAGAATAGATACACGAGGGGGGCATGCTCTAATCACATCGTTAACTAGCCAATCATTGGAATTCGCTGGTTGTTTACTGTATAGCTGGCCGCTTTTGGCTCAGCGTCAGGTGCCATCTTGACCACGCCCAAGGCTGGGGGTCCTGGAAACCCCGACAGATCCCCCTTCTTTATTATTAAACTAAGGCTCGGGACCGTGTCTGTCTTAGGCTGAGTGGTCAGCATATGTCCTTACCCGTCATCAGAGCCTGCAGAGCATGCTGCAGCTCCTGTCTTAGGTCGGTACACAGCCACCTCCTTCATTACCCGTCTTTGACTACTGGTCCAGCATCAAGAGCCATACTAATGGGGGGCTGTCGGCCTTTAGGGCGGTCATGGCCTGATGAAAGATAATTTGATCTCTCTATTGGCTAGCTCGTAGATGCATGCCAAAACGAATGAAGAGAAGGAGGCCAAGGCAGAGGAGTACCACCATAGCTCCTAAGCCTGCCCGCTGTTTGACAAATCTATAAACAGAAGAAAAACCATATAGCCATATTAAATACAGAAACAATATACATCCCAGTAGTGTTACAATACGGGCAACACAAACAGCTCTCAGGGAATAAACGCATCCCAGTCCCAAAAGTTCTTGCAAGGTATCCACTTGTTCTTATAATGAGTCCACTCTCTGATAGAGTCTCTATGGTCTGCAAGGCTGCAGCTGCATTCTCGGCCAAATGATCGTTGTTATGGTTGTGTCAATGCTGCTACTGCAAGGACTGTGATGACAATGATCACGGCTGTTGCAATGTCAAAGCCTCTCCTGCTTCTCGACAATAGCACTGGCAATTCTACATCTGCAACAGAAACTAGGACTGGTAGGAAGATAGAAATGTGCAAATTGCACGGGTGGCAAAAGAACCATTCCAGCATTGTGAGAGATAGCACACGGTTAGTGAACAGTTAAGAGATGTTATTAGAAATGTTAGTTGGTAGAAACATAAAAGGGAGAAAATACACAAGCTGACGTGGGAGGAAATGCAATATCAGCTAGGGTCAGCAGAACGAGTTGCTCTACTCTGGGTCTGATTTGTAGTATGATTCCAACGGCAAAGTGCAAAAATTCCTCCTGTTAAAGCAAAGAAAGACTAGAGATATCCTTGTCACCAAAAACAGCACAACCTGAAAAATCATCAGTAGAATTGACAGGCTTGTAGAGGAATTGGTGAAAAACAAGAAAAGAAAGGATAAAAAATGTGTTAGTTAGAAGTGAAAAATATGGCCAGGCTAACAATGGCCCATAGGTTCCGGGTTTGCCTTTCCGTCTGAGTTTTTGTTATTGGAGGAAGGCTCAGGCTCGCCATTGCAAGGAGGAGCAGCATCACTTGCATGCTGCTTTCCCTCAACAGTAACCAATTTGCACTCGTTAGCCCAACGTGTTTCCCTTCTGCGCCTTGGGCAAAGTCCTGGGGCATAAGGTGTAACAGATTTTACTATAGTTATCTCTTATCTTTTGTTAGGGCATTATCTCCTTGCTGCTGATTTTGTGCATCTATTGAAGCGTATTGGCCTTCTCCTATTAACATCTCAACATTTCTATCGGGAAACCTTGCCACTATGTTTCTGCAAGCAGTTTCAACAGCTATTTCTTGCCACTGAGCTCTCCAATTAGACATTGTCCTCCAGATAACACTGCTCTGCATAGCTGTCTCCAATATTCTTAACTGCCTCTTTAAAGTTTTTCTAATGGTTGATGGTATCTCCATTTGCTCCTCAAATACAGGCAGGTTCTACAAATTTTGAAGCTCTTTTTATTAGGCTTAGGTTTCTCCTACCTTTTCCCCTTGTTCTTAAGTTTTCACTACCACTTGGTTATTCCTTTTTGGGGGTCCTTTGTGTTAGACTTAGTTCCCTTTTTTCCCTTGTTCTTAGATTTTTTGAGCAATTATTTTCTAGGTCACCACCACTCAATTTTTCCTCACTTTATTCTCTTTAAGAGTTCTTTTCTGTTGCTATTAGATCCTGTTCATGAAGATCCCCCTTGTGGCACACTGAGCAGCTTTTCTTACTTTAGCTGTTTTTTCCTTTAATGGCGTCCCATGGTTTTTTAATAGCTCCCTGAGGGGTTGCTGCATTCTGAATAATGGCGTCTCATGGTTTTTTAATAGCTCCCTGAGGGGTTGCTGCATTCTGAATTTAGACGTTTCAGACCCCATTGTTACTAATTTGAATAGCTTCAGTTATGGCAGTTACAATAACAAACAGTGGCCTAGCTGCCAGGAGCAACGAGATTACTGAAAGGAAAACTATCAAGTGTGCCTTAGAACCCTAATTGGACCGCTTCAAGCGTGTTTCTACTTTCACTTTAATTGGACCGCGTTCCACACGTCAGGACCGCTGATGGCGCATCCCGATACCCTTTAACCCGTGTTCCACGCGTCAGGACCGCTGATGGCGTATCCCGATACCCTTTAACCCACGTTCCACGCGTCAGGACCGCTGATGGCATATCCCGATACCTTTTAACCCGCGTTCCACGCGTCAGGACCGCTGATGGCGTATCCCGATACCTTTTAACCCGCGTTCCACGCGTCAGGACCGCTGATGGCGTATCCCGATACCTTTTAACCTGCATTCCACGCGTCAGGACCGCTGATGGCGTATCCCGATACCCTTTAACTTTTTTATAACCAGTTTAACTTGTATAAAAAAATTTTTTTAGATATCTTACCTTGTTTTCTTTATAAGGTTTTCATCTTCCCAGGTTTCGGCACCAGTTATCGCGCTCCCTCTGACCGCAGAGAGAGACACGACAAACGTCTGAAGCTTTGGAAGTTTATTATGCACAGTCCCTCTCCTACACTTCTCTTACTCCCAGCTTCTGCGCACTCCCAGCTTCTCTTCTCTCAGCTTCTTCTCTCAGCTTCTGCGCACTCCCAGCTTCTTCCGCTCCTCAGCTTCTTCCGCCGTCAGCTTCTTCCGCGCCTCAGCTCTTCCGCCGTCAGCTTCATCCGCGCCTCAGCTCTTCCGCCCTCAGCTTCTTCCGCCCTCAGCTTCTTACACTTCTGCTTCTTCCGCCCCCTTACTCTCCCACCCACCAGGCTTATATAAACTTCAACCAATCAGGGGAGAGCACACGAGGTAAACCGTGGACAGCTGCAAGCATAGAATAGATACACGAGGGGGGCATGCTCTAATCACATCGTTAACTAGCCAATCATTGGAATTCGCTGGTTGTTTACTGTATAGCTGGCTGCTTTTGGCTCAGCGTCAGGTGCCATCTTGACCGTGCCCAAGGCTGGGGGTCCTGGAAACCCCGACAAGTGCCATCACTGGTTGGTCACAGTCCTGGAGTGAGCTGGCAGATGAGTGAGGCCACCTGCATTCCAGAAATAGCAGGTGGGCACCCAACCAACCTGCCTTGAATAGCTAGGTGGCAAGTAGCCAAACCATTCAAACAGCAGGCCAAAGACAGATGCCATCACTGAGTGACCCCACCAAACCACCACTCTGAGGTCTGTCACCATAGCAGAGAAGCTGGCAGACAAGAGAGCCATCCTGCATCACGGAGCCAGCCAGAGGCTTCTTTATAGGCTGGTGCATGCATTTTGAATTATTCCTAAGGGTGTGACCATCATCATTGGAAGGGCAGCTCCCTTTCTGAGACACCTACAGGAGGCTAGAGGACCTTTGACAAAAACCAGGAGTCAAGAAGAGGAGATATTGAGAGACTCAGGACCAATTTATAGCCACCGGATGAGTCTCTCCCACTGGTTGGGCTCCCTGGATGGGGCAGAAGTCCTAAAATGCAGGGAACTTCATGGAGTACAGTGGACAAGTGAGACTCCCTTGCTGGAGCCAAGAACCCAGTCAACCAGGAGCAATGTAGAAGAGGACTGCACAGCAAAAGGCTTCAACACAGAGTGAGGGTCTGAGGCCCAGGTGGTAGTTCTGGTCCCCAGGGAACATAATAGAGGAGGGCCACTCAGCAAGGGAGTCCCTAGCAAGGCCAGACTCCTCAACCCAGGCAGTAGGTCAGGATCCCTGGGAACATCACAGAGTAGGGCTTCCCAGTCCAGGTGGTAATTCTGGACCCAAGGGAACTTCTCAGAGAAGAGCTTGCCCACAAAACTTCCCCACTGGAGGAATCTTCCCTGCTGGATGAGGCATTCCCACCAGGACAGTAGAACCAGAGACACAGGCCCAGATCAGATATGCCCCAGTCTGCAGTCTTGTTCCACCAGTCGATTAGTGGAGGTGCTTCTGCTCACTGACAGGGAATACACCTCACCTGAAGGCAACCACCCCTAGAGGGGCAGCTTCCTAGTGGAGCACTGCATTATCAATTTCCTCCAAGACTTCAGGCTACTGAAGGCTAAGAGGTGAGTTATTGGAAATCTACAGAGACAATATTAGTCAATAGAGGAAATCTGCAATATCCCAGAGTTTCACTACTAGAGGGGTATCTACCTGAGAAATATGAGAAAACAAGGGAAGAAAATGTTCCAAACAAACCTAAATGCTACATCAATAAAATCCAATGACAGCATGATATGTCAAAAAGGGAGTTCAGAATGTACATAATTAAAATGATCAGAGAAGCAAATGAGAAGATGAAAGAGCAAATGCAAGCATTGAATGACGGGATGAAAGAAGAAATGTAGGCATTAAATAATTGCCTCAATCAAGAGTTAAAAGAGCAAATACAGGAAGCAAAAGATCATTTCAATAAAGAGTTAGAGATATTAAAAAACAAACAGAAATTCTTGAAATGAAGGAAAAAATGAATCAAATTAAAAACTCCATAGACAGCATAACCAGCAGGATAGAACACCTGGAAGACAGAAATTCAGAAATCGAAGACAAAATATTAAATCTTGAAGACATAGTTGACCAAACAGATAAGATGGTAAGAAATGAAGAACAGAATCTACAAGAGCTATGGGATATCTTGAGAAGACCAAATTTAAGAATTATTAGGATTGAGGAAAGCTTAGAAAAACAAACCAAAGGAGTGAACAATCTATTCAATAAACTAATATCAGAAAATTTCCCACATCTGAAGAATGAAGTGGAAAATCAAGTAAAAGAGGCTTATAGGATACCAAGTATACAAATTACAACAAATCCACACCAAGCCACATTACAATGAAAATACCTAACATACAAAATAAAGACAGATTTTAAAGGCTGCAAGAGAAAAGAATCAAATTACATTCAGAGGAAACCAAAATGGATATCAGAAGATTTTTCCACCCAGACCCTAAAATCTATAAGGACCTGGAACAGTATTTTTCAAGCCCTGAAAGAAAGCAGAACCAAGAATCTTATACCCAGTGAAACATACCTCAGATTTGATGACAAAATAAAATCTTCCCATGATAAACAAAAGCTAAAAGATTTACAAAAAGAAAGCCAGCACTGAAGAACATTCTCAGCAAAATATTCCATGAGGAACAGATGAAAAACAATGATGTAAATCAGTAAAGGGAGGAACTACCCTAAAGGAACAATCAAGTAGTGTCACAAAAAAAAAAATGAGCCAAATGACCAGGAATACAAATCATATCTCAATAATAACCCTGAATGTTAATAGTCTGAACTCATCAATCAAAAGACAGACTGGCAGATTGGATTAAAAAGAATGATCCAAAAATTTGCTGCCTGCAAGAGACTCATCTCATAGAAAAAGATACCCACAGACACAGCAAAAAAGCTAGAGTATCCATCCTCATATCAGATAATGTGGACTTCAAGCCAAAGTTAGTCAGAAGGGATAAAGAAGGACATTTCGTACTGCTTAAGGGAAGCATAAATCAACAAGACATAACAATAATACATATCTATGCCCAAAACAGTGGCTCATCCATATATGTCAAACAAATCCTTCTCAATTCCAGAAATCAAATAGAACACGACACAATAATACTAGGCGATGTTAACACACCACTCTCACCACTGGATAGATCTTCCAAACAAAAATTGAATAAAGAAACCATAGATCTCAATGATACAATCAATAATTTAGACTTAACAGACATTTATAGAATATACCATCCAACCAAGAGCGAATACACTTTCTTCTCAGCAGCACATGGATCCTTCTCTAAAATAGACCATATATTATGCCACAAAGCTAATGTCCGCACATACAAGAAGATAGAGACACTACCTTGTATTCTATCAGATCATAATGGATTGAAATTAGAAATAAATGATAGATTAAAAACAGAAACTACTCCAACACCTGGCGAATAAATAATATAGTGTTATATGATGAATAGATAACAGAAGATATCAGGAATAAAATTAAAAAATTCTTAAAGGTAAATGAGACTAAAGAAACATCATATGAAAATCTCTGGGACACTATGAAAGCAGTACTAGAGGAAAATTTATTTCATGGAATACATTCAATAAAAGAAGAAAAAATTCAACAAATAAATGACCTAAGACTACAGCTCAAAGCCCTAGAAAAAGAACAGAGCAACACCCAAAGTAGTAGAAGACAGGAAATGGTTAAAATCAGAGCTGAAATCAATGAAGCTGAAACAAAAGAAACAATAGAAAAAATTGATAAAATAAATCATTGGTTCTTTGAAAAAATAAACAAAATTGATAAACCTTTAGCCACACTAACAAAGAAGACGAGAGAAAACCCAAATTACTAAAATTTCGGAATGAACAAGGAAATATCACAACAGACACGACTGAAATACAAAACATAATCAGAAGCTATTTTGAAAATCTATACAACAAAATGGAAATTCTCAAATGCATTAACAGGTTTCTAGAGACATATGAATTACCTAAACTGAATGAGGAGGACATACACAATTTAAATAGATCAATATCAAGTAATAAAGCAGAAGAAGTCATGAAAAGTCTACCAATAAAGAAAAGCCCAGGACCAGATGGGTTCTCAGCTGAGTTCTACAAAACCTTTAAAGAAGAGCTCATTCCAATACTTCTCAAAGTATTTCATAAAATAGAAGAGGAAGGAACCTTCCCAATCTCATTCTATGAAGTCAGTATCACCCTGATACCTAAAGCAGAGACACAAGGAAAGAAAATTTCAGACCAATATCCTTAATGAAAATTGATGCAAAAATTCTCAATAAAATTTTAGCAAATCACATACAAAATATATTAAAAAGATAGTGCACCACAGTCAAGTGGGTTTTATCCCAGGGATGCAAGGTTGTCTCAACATTCAGAAATCAATAAATGTCATTCACCATTTCAACAGACTTAAGGTCAAGAATCACATGGTTATTTCAATAGATGCAGAAAAAGCATTTGATGAAATAGAGCATCCCTTTATACTCAAAACTCTAGAATAAATAGGGATAGTGGGAACTTTCCTTAATAATGTAAAGGTGATGTATGTTAAGCCCATGGCCAATATCATTCTAAAAGGTGAAAACTGAAAGCATTCCCCCTAAAAACTGGAAAAAAAACAGGAATGCCCTCTTTCACTACTGTATTCAACATTGTCCTTGAAACTCTAGCCAGAGCAATTAGACAGACCAAGGAAATTAAAGGGATATGAATAGGAAAAGAACTCAAACTATCCCTATGTGCTGATGACATGATTATAAATTTAGAGGAATCAGAAAATTTCACCAGAAAAATTTTAGAACTCATAAGTGAATTCAGTAAAGTAGCAGAATATAAGAGCAATGCTCATGAATCCAATGCATTTTTATACATAAGTGATGAATCTTCAGAAAGAGAAGTTAGGAAAACTACCCCATTCACAATAGCTTCGAAAAAAATAAAGTATTTGGGAATCAATCTCACAAAAGAGTTGAAAGACCACTAAAATGAGAACCACAGAACACTAAATAAAGAAATTAAGGAAAACCTTAGAAAATTGAAAGATCTCCCATGTTCTTGGATAGACAGAACTAATATTGTCAAAATGGCCATACTACCAAACGTTCTATACAGATTCAATGCAATTCCAATTAATATCCCAATGATGTACCTTACAGAAATAGATCAAGCAATCATGAAATTCATCTGGAAGAATAAGAAACCCAGAGTACCCAAAGCAATTCTTAGCAGGAAGAGTGAAGCAGGGTGTACCACAATAACAGAACTTCAACTAGCCTACAAAGCAATATTAACAAAAATGGCATGGTATTGTTACCAAAGTAGACAGGTAGATGAAAGGTACAGAATAGAGCACATGGACACAAAACCAAGTAAATACAATTTTCTCATACTAGACAAAGGTGCCAAAAATATTCAATGGAGGAAAGGGTATCATGTCTGCCTTCTTCATTGTATGCTCAGCACCTAACATTGTGCTTGGTAGATGTTAAATAAATGAGTTTTGTCTTCTGTCCTCTGAATAATTTCCACTGGATAGCATGTAAATAAGCTAGTGATTATATCTATTGCTAATCTTGTATTCAACAGATACAGATGCAAGCAAATTTTTCTAAAAATTCCATTTAAAAATTCATTAATTATAGTAATTATTATTCAGCTGTGATCTTTAAATCCTTAGGTTGGAAATTATTAAATGGGTGTTGCAGTATGCTTTACTCTTTGCATTAAGATCTGATAGTTCACTAATGTAACTGCCTTTTGTTTGAATTCTCCACTTTCCTGCATGGGTGGAATTCAGTGGTGCTATTTATATTAGAGAATGATTATTCAAATTTAACTTCATAATTACAGTATAATAATTGTTTCTCTTTTTATATAATTTTATTTTTAATGGCACATAATTTTATATATTTATTGGGTGTACTAACATTTCAATACATTTATATATGTGTGCTGAACAGATGAGTGGTAACTGGCATATCTATCACCTTAAATATTCATTATTTCTTTGTGTTGGGAACATTCACAATCCCCTCCACTAGCTGAAATACACAGTTAATTATTATCAACCTGTTACTCTTTTAAAAAAAAAACAAACAGATTTTTAGCATATTCTAAGGTCATTAAATTTTATTCTCTGAAGATTGCTTTTTGTAGTCTTAAATTTTTCACGTATACTTTACAAGTCATTGCTTACATGGTATAGTAACTTTTCACATTTAAAATGATCAATTTACAGTCAGGACACTTATATAATCTATTTTTTTCACTTGTATAATCTCTAAAGCAAACTCCATTGTTTATAATCTCTAAAGCAAGCTCCATTGTTTTTGTCAAGATCAACAATAGACCAATGTATACTTCATGCTAAGGACATTCTCATATTCATTAAACATACACACATGAGTAAGAAAATTTCCCTACTACTGAGAAGAAAAAGGTTTCTAGATCACAATCATGTCTTCTCATGTACTCTCATCATTATAGACAATGACTTTATATAATTTTTTCATGAATATTCATTGTTCTTTTCATATTGACTTATGTTTGTTTTCAAAGTAGTGCTATTTTCTCTCAGTAAAAGATGACCCAAAACTTAAAATTAAAGTAGAATTTGCAGTAGTTCCATGTCTGTAAATTTGAACATCTGAATTCCCCAGATAGGTATAAGAAAATAATGTCATTTTACCATACTTTTGTTAACCTTGTAAACAGCACTTTTATATACAGTGCAAAATTATTGGAATCAGACTGTCATGTACCAAAGAGTGGACTGTTGGCCTCATTGTCCATACTGAGGTAAAAATATCTTTATTTGTTTCTGGATAGTGTTGTATCTTGTAGTTTTGCTTCATTATTCTGCACAGCTCTTGGTAGTAGAAAATAAGAACTTATTAAATAATTAGTTACATACAAGACAGTACCTGGGTACATAGTATACGATGATTCTAAAACTTCTTTTCTCTAATTTGATGTTTTTCATAAAAAACACATATATGAAGAAAAAAGGTAACAAAAAAACAAAAAGAAGCACTTCTTCAGTCACATAGCAATATACTATCTATGAGTACACATTTAGTTATAAGAAATTGAATATCCAATTCTCCCAGCACCATTTGTTGAAGAGGCTATCTTTCTCCATTGCATTTTTTGGCCCCTTTGTCTAGTATGAGAAAATTGTATTTATTTGGGTTTGTGTCCTGTGTCCTCTATTCTGTACCATTGATCCACCTTTCTATTTTGGTACCAATACCATGCCGTTTTTGGTTACTATTGCTTTGTAGTAGAGTTGAAGATCTGGTATTGCGATAACCCCTGATTCACTCTTTCTGCCAAGGATTGCTTTAGTTATTCTGGGTTTTTTATTCTTCCAGATGAATTTCATAATTTCTTGCTCTAATTCTGTAAGGTACATCATTGGGATTTTAATTGAATTGCATTGAATCTGTATAGCACTTTTTGTAGTATGGCCATTTTGACAATATTAATTCTTCCTATCCAAGAACATGGGAGATCTTGCCATCTTCTGAGGTTTTCTTTAATTTCTTCTTTAGTGTTCTGTAGTTCTCATTGTAGAGGTCTTTCACCTCTTTTGTGAGATTGATTCCCAAGTATTTTTTTTTGAAGCTATTGTGAATGGGGTAGTTTTCCTAATTTCTCTTTCTGAAGATTCATCACTTATGTATAAAAATGCCTTAGATTTATGAGCATTGATCTTATATCCCGCTACTTTACTGAATTCACTTATGAGATCTAACAGTTTTCTGGTGGAATTTCCTGGTTCCTCTAAGTATACAATCATATCATCAGCAAATAAGGATAGTTTGAGTTCTTCTTTTCCTATTCATATCCCTTTAATTTCTTTGGTCTGTCTAATTGCTCTGGCTAGAGTTTCAAGGATGATATTGAATAGAAGTGGTGAAAGAGGGTATCCCTGCCTTGTTCCAGTTTTTAGAGGGAATGCTTTCCGTTTTTCACCATTTAGAATAATATTAGCCATGGGCTTAGCGTAGATGGACTTTACAATGTTAAGGAAAGTTCCCACTATCACTATTTTTCTAGTGTTTTGAGCATGAAGGGATACTGTATTTTATCAAATGCTTTTTCTGCATCTATCGAAATAATCATGTGATTCTTGACTTTAAGTCTATTGAAATGGGTGAATGATGAAACTAAACTTAAAATGGATTAAGGATCTTGGAATCAGACCAGAGACCTTGCATCTTATAGGAAGAAAAAGTAGGTCCAGAGCATCAACATGTCGGCTTAGGACCAGACTTCCTCAACAGGACGCCAATAGCACAAGAAATAAAAGCAAGAATTAATAACTGGGATAGATTCAAACTAAAAAGCTTTTTCTCAGCAAAGGAAACTATCAGCAATGCAAAGAAAGAGCCTACAGAGTGGGAGAAACATCTTTGCCAATCATACTTCAGATAGAGCACTAATCTCCAGAATCTATAAAGAACTCAAAAAACTCTACACCAAGAATGCAAGTAATCCAATCGACAATGGGCTAAGGAAATGAATAGACACTTCACAGAAGAAGATCTACAAGCAATCAACAAACATATGGGAAAAATGTTCAACATCTCTAGTAATAAGAGAAATGCAAATCAAAACCACCCTAAGATTCCATCTCACCCCAATTAGAATGGTGATTATCAAGAATAAAAGCAACAACAGGTGTTGGCAAGGATGTGGGGAGAAAGGTACACTCATACATTGATGGTGGGGCTGCAAATTAGTGTATCCACTTTGGAAAGGCAGTATGGAGACTCCTTAGAAACTTGGAATGGAACCACCATTTGACCCAGCTATCCCACTCCTTGGCCTATACCCAAAGGACTTAAAATCAGCATATTACAGAGATACAGCCACCTCAATGTTCATAGCTGCTCAGTTCACAATAGCCAGATTGTGGAACCAACCTAGACGTCCTTCAATTGATGAATGGATAAAGAAACTGTGGTATATATATGCAATGGAATATTACTCAGCCATAAAGAATGATAAAATTATGGGCATTTGTAGGCAAATGGATGAAACTGGAGAATATCATGCTAAGTGAGATAAGCCAATCTCAAAAAACCAAAGGAAGAATGATATCGCTAATAAGTGGATGAAGACACATAATGGGTGTTGGGAAGAGTTAGTGTTAGGGTTAGATTTAGATTTAGGGAGGGGGCAAGAATGGAGGAAGGAAGGACTGTATAGAGGGAAAAGAGGGGTGGGAGGGGTGGGGGAAGGGAAAAAATAACAGAATGAATCAAACATTACCGTATGTAAATTTATGATTACACAAATGATATGCCTTTATGCCATGTACAAATAGAGAAACAATATGTGTCCCATTTGTGTACCATAATAAAAAAAAAAATTGAATTAAGCACTTCTTAGTTGGACCTGCAGTTTTCTATATCATTTTAACTTGGTGTATGTCATTGTAGCAAAAGGATAACAAACAATTTCTTTGCAGGACTTTTCTACTTTTCTTCACTCAACTTTGGAAAGTTTATTGTTTTGTCTAAAGTGGTAAGTGATGCCAATTCTAATCACCAAGTATCAGTTTTATTTTATTTGACAACTCCAGAAAAAATGTATATTTGATTCTCTAGTATTAGAGTACAATGCAATGTTTTAAGAATTTAATATGATTTATGTACCTATGAAAACTGAAGTTCTGCATTATATCCTTTAACTAGCTTTTTATTTAAAGACATTAGCATCATCTATGAAAGAAGTAATCATTTTTAGATTGTTATTGTATCTTCTACTTTGCAAATGGATTCTAGGAAACACTTTTAAGAAGATTCTTATTCTGTTTACTATTTTTTAAATTTTGTTCCCTCAGTTCTGTTTTATACCTGGCCTAGTGTTTTTTTCTTTGGTGTGTTAAGGTTGCTTACTTTTTAAAATTTTCTTTTAAATTATTCATTGGATATATTGTGTTTCTGTGACATATTTTGATATATTCCACATACTCCATTTATTGACTTAATGCAAAATAAGCAGTGAGTTTAAGGTTTAAAAGTAAGGGTTTTGGAACTCAATTTTAAAGCTTTTAAGGGGGAAAGAATAAGACTTACATTACTGGTTTTGTGTTTGCATGTTTCCTGATCTATAGTAGAATGTAAATTGGTTTTCTTTTTAATTGTATTTCGATTGGAGAACCTGAAAACAAATAGCACCTTGTTGGTTTCAAGTCTCCATAGGAATTCAAAGATCAGTCAGAAAATTATTTCATGATTTAGTTAAAAGTAAAATCAAATAGTAATTTTTACAAATTATTTAGTAACTTAAAATCTAAGTCTGTTGTAGTTTAAAATTTGGGGTCTTGAAATAAAACAAAGCATTCACTGCACACCATTATCCAATCCATATGTAAGGTAGGTTGACTATTTCAATTATAAATACTGAAACTTTTGACCCTTTCAATATTCCAATATCATGTATATTTTAAAACTTGATCAATGTTCAACAATTTAACTATAACCAACTCTTTCTATTCTTAAACACTGTAGAATTGCAGAGTTTTAGAATTAGAGGAAGAGATAAATTTTAAGAAAAAATACAGAATTTATCATAGTTTTACTTGTGCTCAGAAACTGGGCTTGGGAAAATGGAAATCTAAATAAAATTGGAAAATTTGGAAAGGTAAGAAAATTATTTTTTTTAAAAAATGTAACACTCTCTTGTTCATCATATAGTGTATGGTTTTGTCAACCATATAATATTGTGAACATGATTGTCTGAACAATTATATCTGTTCTGAAAAGGTAACAAAATTAGGAGGATTGAAACTTTCAATTCTTGAAAGTATTCTATCAGTTTGAGAGAAAATGAATATTTTTTAAAGACTTAAAATATTTTATTAAAACACAAAATATTTTGCTTTCTTGGTAACACAACAGGCATCTGTTTTTGTCACCTCCTAGCAGTCTTCTGTCTATGCTGTCATGGGAAATTGCATGAGTTAAAATTTCTGAAAAACAACTTTAGAAATAAAAACATTTCATTGAAGAGTAAGTAATTCTTAAAATGTGGCTTTTTCTTGAAGTTGTTACTACCTGTAATGCTAATAATTTGAAACATTCCATCTTCCACAGTAATAAAATGCAAGAAAATAATAAGTAAATATAATAAATAAGCAGTAAGAAATACAAAAGATTGAAGTAATAAATAATAAATAACAGGAAGAAAAAACAGGCAGTTGATAGGGAGGATTCTTTTCTTTTAAAAGAATTAATGCATATAGATTTTGAAAATTTTGGAAACCTAAAAACAATGTTTTGATTTAACAATATAATTATTCTTTCATTTAATATGTTCATTGTCATTCAGTATTCATATACCATTACAGGGAAAGCACCTTTGATTTTAATACTATTGATCCAAATCTTAATTTGAAATAAAGCACAAAAAGTAAATTCAGTTCTTGCTTTATACCTTTGAGACACTGTTTGGTCATATAAAAACATGGAACTATGTATATGTCACCAGAATTCATTTTGCCATAAGAAAATCCAATACTGGACTTTGTGGAGTTTTCTTTGCAAGATGGAATTCAGCATGCTTACAAATTAGAAATTCAGTTAGGGCTCTTTATTGTTCTTTATTTTTCTTCCAAAATATGTTTTATAGGGTACATATGCAACAGTTTATAAAGGAAGAATAAGTCGACAGAGAATTTGATGGCATTAAAAGAGATCTGTTTGGAACATGAAGGCATACCCAGTACAGCTATAAGAGAAATATTATTTAGATCACTTTCAAACCAAAACTCTATCATAGTAATTATTAAAATAAAGCAGAGAGAAATAATAAGTGACTGGATAATATAATAGACAATTAAAATTATTTCTAGAACTAACTTTCAGTAGAAAAAATTAATATTCTTAATGTGTATTGAAATACTGTAAAGTCATTAAAAGTACTGACATAGATAAATATCTGATAGGGAAATTTTACATATTGGTACATGGGAAGCATGGTAAGTGTAAATTAGCTGCATATATTAAATATAAGAAATAAATGAACTATAAAAAACATGTCATGATACCATTTTATTTAAAAAGTGAATTATTCAAAATTAGTTTGATTCAGACATAGTGGTAAATGCCTTCATTACCAGTGGCTCAGGATGCCAAGGCAGGATGGCATGTTTGAAGCCAGCCTCAGCAACTTAGTGAGTACCTAAGCAACTTTGCTAGAGCCTGACTCAAAAAAAAGCTAAAGAAAAAGCAGAGGGGCTATGGATGTGACTCAGGTTCAATCCCTGGTACCAAAAAAAATAAATAAATAGATAATAATGTTTGAGGCAACTGATTAGCAATATAGCAGAAGAAAGCCTACCTTGAACTGTTTATAAATTAATTCCAGAAGCTCAAACAGTTAACATTATAGAAAAAACAAAACAAAACAGAAGATGGTGAGTTGTAACATTAGAGATGACCTTAGGTACTATACTGTCAAATACAAAATCGTAAAAATGGTAAAAGTTGATACCTTCAGTTTTTCTACCACTCATCCCCTTGGCAAATTGCTGTTTTTAACTTGAGAATATTATAACACTTGGTTTATATGCTAAACTTACTTCAAGTTTTTATAAAATTTGGCCTTCCACACTAAATAAATGACTTTCATTTCTGTTTTACAGTTTCACTCTCAAAGGATTTAAAACTTGTAAACATAGTAACCTTGCATGACATTGTTCACCCAGATAAACCTTGACTCTGATCCTTGAGTATCTGGTAAGCATTTAAAAAATACAATAATTCATTTTTCTTTAATAATAGAAAGTCAGACATTTTAACAGCCCCAGGGTCATTGTTGTTTATTTATTGGTATTTAAATAGAGTAGGTGGTTCATTCTGTATCTTTTCTTGACAAACAATTTCCTTTAAAAAGTTAATTACTATTAAGTTAATCAGCCATGCATTCTGAAAACTGTGTTATGTGATAAAATGCTCTACTTTTTCATGGTAAGGAACTAAACAGTACATGGATTACTGTGGGATCATCATGAGTATGCACAATGTAAAGGTATGTTTACTGTGTAATGTAAAAGTGTAAAGAATGAGCTAGATTGCACAGTGAAATATACAAACCTCATAATAAATCTTTGGAATTTTCTGATTGGCTTATTTATTCAATTTCTGTTTATTATACTATAGCTTTCCTGGGATCATAACTTTTTGTAAAACTGTTTTTTTTTAAAAGTCTTCAAAAATATTTTTGATATTTTATTTCACATTATAATTGATGTCCAACATGTGTAGAATAAATCTGCAGGTATACTTTACTTTGTGAAAAAATACAAATGATCAGTACATTTTGCAAAAGGCCACCTTTAAATGGTGAAATGTCCTGATATATTTAAAATCATATTAAATTATATTATAACAGTGAATTTTCAGGATTATGAATTATGAATAAGGGTTATAAGTAAGATCAGAAACATGTAGGTATTGTGATTTCTTTGTTTGAGTAACTATCTGTAATGTCAGATGGAATAGTAATATAATTGTGTTTTTGCAGTACATCTAAGAATTCAATAATGCTAAAGAAGTCTGCTATAACAATGAGACACAGAAGAAACCCTAAAGTTATTAGATTAATAAAAGCACTCGACATACTTGTATTCTTATGGACTTCATTGTTCTGAGTGGTATATTTTACATTTTCAAAGATTTTATTAGTACAAAGTTCAACAGTTTTATAGAAACCTATTTTGAAAATAGGTTGTCCCATCTTGTGTGTTTGAGATCTTTATAATTCTGTAGATGGTTAATTAGTAACTTCAAACTTACATTTTTTTAATAGTGAATTTGGTAAATATAAAGGGAAGTCAGTTTCTGTTATTGAAAGAGAGGTCTGAACATATGGCTAGCACATTGCTAAGAATTTTAGAACAAGGATTTAAAAGTATTTCTGTATACATT